>NW_027500521.1:0-81829 GCF_021521415.1 Bidens hawaiensis
TTTCCGAACTATTTGTTATGTATTTAATATTATTATATAAATTTGGTTTTGTTTGTTTTATTTGTTTTGTTTCAATTTTAAAATTGTTAACTGATGGGCTGAAAAAAAAAGTATTGAAAATAATAATTGTTTATACCCCATTAACACAAAAAGAAAATAAACAAAATCAAGAAATAAAAATAAAAAAAAGATAGCAAAAAGACAAAAAAAACAATAAAATAATAAAAAAGACAAAAAAATGAAAAAAAAAACACATTTTTCAAAAACACCACCCTAACCTCTGCGTGTATGGTGAGTGTTTTGGAAAAACCCTGGATGTCTCTAGCAAACCCGTATAAAAATCCTACTCATAACTATTGGATGATAAATGTGAATTTTAAAGGGGTTTTAACCAGCGAAATCCAAGACTTACACTTTTAACTAGAATATTCATACGAAACTTAAAAGTTCAAACGACTAACGTCACAACAAACGTAAAGGTTGTACACCACTAAAAGGTTGTGTATATAGAAACACTTGTTAAAATAATTATTTTTATTAGGTACTTTCTAATTGCATAATCCAACAAAATCATGTGTCTTTTTATATTAACTAGATTTTACAACCCGCGCGTTGGACTTGGTTGGGTTACGTATACTGTAAAAGTAATTCATAAGGCTATTGAAAACACACTTGAGAAAGTAAAGACCTAGATGATTAACATTATAAGCTTCATCGTTGTTACATAGTCACATAAGTATTTGTTGAATGTGTACTTCTTTTTAAAAAAATAAAAATAATAATAAAACCCCATTTGCAGTCGTGCCTAGACAGTCTATCTACAGCCTATCCTCATAACGTACAAAATGTGGTTATCATTCAACTATTCATGCAATTCATGTATGCAGCGCTGCTGATATATCAAAATTTGGCATATAAATGTCCATGTTTCTTTCATCCTTTTCTTCCCTTCATCTGTATTTGTTCCAAGTATGGGTTTAGTTAGAAGTTTTGTATGCTTATGATTGTTTGGAAGTATGTATACCTTGTGTGCTTTGCATATATAGGTTTAAATACTGCATAAGCGAGAAGACATACAATTCAAACATGTCATCTAAAGAATTCACGAATGACAAATAAAAACATACAATTCATTGAGTTCATCTAAAAACTCCAAGAATGACAAATAAAACTACACAATACAAAACTACATATAGCTACTTATCAATATTTCAGTGACAACAAAGATAATACATAGGACGAAGAAAGGAAAATAGATACGTAGATTATTAACTGGTCAAAAGAGATGCTTGATCGGCAAAATGTGTTAGCGAAAACTTCTAGAATGGCAAGAGATGTTTGTAATGAACAACCTGGTACGGAACTGAAGTTATGTCTAATATATAATAAGGAGAAATATGGAAGAACATATAATCTCCCAACAAATTTTGAAGTTGCAACGTTAATTGTAGAAGATATAGAAGAATCTTATGAACCACGTGATATTATTGTGACCAAGATAGATGGAAACTTAGAATATATTAGCGAGTTACACCCTTCATGCATGCCTCTATTGTATCCGCTGATACTTAATAAGTTTTATTCCTCGCGGGTTTGTCGCCCATTAACTCTCTAGCTCTGTACTAATGTACGCGATACGTTAAGGTGAGTTCTACGACCCCACTTGTTAAATGTTTTATTGTTGTTATTATTATTATTATTATTATTGGGCTGACATATACATATATATATATATATATATATATACACTATCTTATCATATATATAAAAAGGACAAAACTGTCATTTTACAAAAAAAACTCTTAAAATTAAGAGATGTACAACTTCTAATGCATATATTACGACAACCTAATGCATGTAGCCCCTCCTCTCTTGAGAAGCGACTTAACCCCGCGTATCTCAAAATTCAAAACCTTTTTCAACACCCATCCTAATCAAATCCTCGTCTCATATATATATATATATATATATATATATATATATATATATATATATATATATATAATATATAATTCATCAAAGACGACTCATGAAGACATGATCTGTAATCTACACTCGACGAGGATGCGAATCAGAAAATGGAAACCAGATCAAGACTTATACACAACGCCAAAACCCAAATCAATAAGCATCTTAAATCGATGTTCATTCGTTCAAGTGATTCATTCGTCTGTTTTCTTCCTCTTTTTCATGTAAATCTGTTTATGTCCCTGTAATTTGCTTTATCTAGGGCTTCTATTTGGGTTTTTTTGTTGGAATTTTTGACTGTCAAGGCGATGAAGCATACTTACTTGAAGTCATTCCCTTTCAATTTGGTAAGAACTAATTCTCTAAGGTTGATATGTAGTAGAAAGAAATCATAATATGACATGTGATGGGTTCTTGAAGAAAATCAGGGTCATTCTTTGTGTAAAAGAAGGTTTGGCGTCTTAAAGTCATAATCAGCCACATTTCTTGAAGAATCAGCCACTGGTAAGAGAAAATTTGCATTTGATACATCAATATTTATCTAATCTTAAAGCAATACATGTTTAATTGAGATAGTTTATGAATAATTTTAGTTGAAAAGGAGAAGAACATAAGCAAGAATTATTTAGCAGTAGCAATCTTCAAGAAATATTTAGACTTTTTTTTCTCTCTCACATATTTGGTATATTTTTTATAAATTTTGTTAATATGTGTATGAAATATCCAAAATGCTATCTCAAAACAATGGGTATTGGTTATATGTGTTCACATTGAAAAAAAACAAAAGTCGGTTCAATTTAATCTAAATAGCATGTTTCACTTTTTATTTAGTGTTGATAGTTAAATTAATCGATGTTCTGTAGGAAAGGAAGGTGGTGTAAAAGTGTACTGGAAGAGTAACCTCGCTCAGGCGCTCATATTATTAATCTTTTCAATTTTCATTTATTTTTTAAATATTTTATTTTTATTATTATTTGTATTCTTAAACTAACCCATATCACTCTGTTTTGCATGTGGTACGCATTCTTCTGTCATGTGTAGCGCAGTCCGTCTATATGCTTACAAGTCATACAAGGTATGCATATATTTTTTTTATATGGTAATTGTAATTGTTTGTATGTGCATTTTGAAAGTAACTATAATACTTTAATATAAACATCGAAAGCCTATAGATCAAACTAGGTTTTTCAAGTCAAACGAATTGGTTCATATCTTTAGATGCTAACTGTTAATTTGGTGCGTATAAATAGATACTAATTGTTAATCTCGTGCATGTGTTTACAAAAAAGTAACATCTTTGACATGAAAAGTCATAGATTTTTGTAGTTGTAGTTCTAAATTGGTGCATATGTTTTTACGGATTGAGATACATATGATTTAGTTCGAACCTTATTGGTTTTGATGGTTTAATGGTTCGGTTTATGGTTTGGAACTTGAAACAAACCTTTTAACATTTTTTTATTAACATTTTATTTTTCTTTCAATCTAGGAATATGGAGTTGTTTATATGCATTTTTTGAAGCATACTTATCATTTTTATAAATATAAAACCAAATAACAGTTTATGCTTCTGAGAATATATATATATATATATATATATATATATATATATATACTTTCAAACAAGCATCCGGAGTTCCGGACAGTCTTTTAATATTATGTTTCATTTTGTAATGTCACCATTTATTGGCGAGGCGTGAAATATTTTCATATAATTATGTGAAACTAAAGTTACAAAAACCGTTGATATGTGATTTTGGATATGATTTGTAGTCATGTTCTAAAGTGGCATCTCATGCATATTGCATACATTGTCATTGTTTTACAGTAAAAGCTCGTTTGGATGCTCTCCCGTTTGACCAAGATTGCATGAGATTTGTTCCATTCGTATATTTAGGCGGAAGTGATTCTGATCCCAAAGGGAAGATTGACAAAGAGGTACTTTCTGTAATCTTTATATTAATATAATCATTTTAGCTCAACTACTTGCTATCATGCTCAGGGAATTGCTAATGAATGAGGTGGAATCTTTGTAGAAAGACGATGATAATGTTGGTTAGGGTTTCAGATGTGAAACCAACTTTCCAGCTAGGGTATGTTCATGTTAGTTTTAGTTCTTTGGTCTTCTCTTTCTGTTTGATCTCCATTTCCTTTGTTTTCATTGTGTTCACTTGGTTTTTTGTGTTAATATAGACATGCCTTTACATTTGATACCGAAAGCAGGATGAGATTTGACAATAGTCTCAGGTACTTTGATAATTTCAACTCCATTTCGAGGGTTTTTAAATTTGGGGATACTCACTATGCTATGTTTTATTTAGATTTCTTTAGCCCTATAGTTTGTTTTATGTTAGCTGTTTTCATATTTTCTTACCTATGAAGCTCTCATGATGGCAATGAATTTTTTGTTCAGCATAATATTTTTTTGAGCCCTACATTCCAAAGGATGCTGCTGATGACTTGATGAGTGGCCAAAAGAGATAAAGTTTGATTCACCTTGTTTGTTAAACCCGAATAGTTCAAGGCCAAACTATGAAAGCTAATGTGAATCATGTTGATAAGGATCTTAAAAAGCTTAATTTGGCTTGTGATCTCAACTCTGAAAAGTTGAAGACTAAAAAGGGTAATTTGATGAATCTATGTTCTTGAGCTATAATGCACGGTTATGTAAATGAACCAAATGAACACGAACAGGGCTTGTTCGTGTTCGTTTAGTTAATGTTAATTGAATAAATGGATGGGCACGGACACATAAATGGACACATTTTTTTATTCGTGTCCGTACTTCATGAGAATGAAAGTTTCGTATTCTTTTATGTCCATTCGTTAGTGTTTTAAACAAACTGTTCACGAACATATGCGAACACAAATGAACATAAACAAATACTTACTAAAAGTAAAAGTGTTACCAAGTTAAAGTCTAAAATACCAAGATTGGTGAAAATGAATTAAGATGCAGCAAAAATTAAATTGAAAATGGGTATTGCTGAAACTGAAAGTAAATGCAACAAAATTACTGAAAATTTACATTGTAACTAACAATATTTTATGGGAAAGCGTCTCTTTAGTGTACTATATGAGTGTTTAAGAATATGGTATAAAATTGGTAATTTTGACAACAAAAGTCAACAAACTCATGCTTTACTTTATCCTTTGACAATATAAGCTTCTAATTTGTTTAATAAATTAACACCATGCATGCCCTATTTTTATGTCAATGAAAATTTTAGACCAAAACTTCTAGAAAATTGAAAGAAATGATATTATTATGAAAAGTGATTGCTATGACCCAAAACTTGATAAGTCAAACTGCCTCTTTTACCAAAAATATGATTGTATGTCTGCAAGGTTGTGTTTAATTTAGCAAGCAACGGGCCCAGGCCGAGACATATGTGGTTTTTAGGTGTAGACAAGAGTTACATGCAAATCTGCAAAAGTGTAGTTTCCACGTGTGCATTTGGGAGTGGAGATGATATTTTTGAACCTATCGGGATGACATACATCTTCATAAGGTTTTCATATCAAATTCAAGATCCAAATTAATATAGATATATAGATTTCCTTGTTTTAATGATCGCGCATAATGGGTTCATGTAGTTATAGTTTTGATATGTATCATTGTTTAAAATCTTCCTTTTAGTGATCAAAGATTAAATGGTATTGTACAATCCCAAAGTTAGGAGTTTTAATTTATTAAAGCAAGTTTTTTCTTTTGTTTAGCTTTAACCAAACAAACACGAAAAATTAAACGAACCGGGTATTCTTGTTCATGTCTGTTTGTTAAGAAGATGAAATGTGTTTGTGCTTGTTCATTGATTCTATAAGCGAACGGTTTATGGACGTAAACGAATGAACATAGATGAACAAACATATCTATAGCTAAGTTGAAACAAATTGAAAGTGAATGGGACAACAATAAGTTAGGCCTAAGATGTTTGACAAGTTAATACGGAGATAATTATATTGGTAGTTCACTTGTGTACATGCAGTTTTAGAATTCAGAAGTAAGACTATTCTAAAGTTGGAATTGTACTAGGTCATTAGTGTTTTATTAAGTTACAAAATTGTACGAGAGGCAATCTGTGTACTAAAAACCAAACTTGGTTGACTTTGTAACGGATTCTTTTATATATAACACAAACCGAGCTACATTTGGATAATGGGTAAGCGAGCAAAAAGCTGTGCCGCTATCCCTTTTTGAATCGCAAAGCCTATTCTACTAAATATAAATCCTTGGTTCCTCGGGCTCTGCGAGTCACTGTGGACCACCTTCTAAACACGCTCCAAGAAGTGAACCGCCTTGGGAGCTAGGGATCCAAAAGTGTCGAAGGCAAATGGAATGAACACGTGCTGATTCTCTAAATGTAACACCCCGTAACCGCAGCGGAAACGTAAACGGGATGCAACAGACACCTCTGATATCAACCACATTGTTTATAAAGAAAACTGAATACATTAATATACTTCAAATTACATTATCTCATACTTCATTACCGTCTAGGTGATACACATATCATACAATACGATACATGACTCATTTATTATAATGTATCCTAACATCCCGCACGCAAATCTTACACACATCAAGCACTTAGCACGTAAGCAATCACTTCATCTTAATTGTACCTGAAAAGCATGTGAGAAAACGGGTCAACTACGAATAGTTGGTGAGTTTCACAATTCGGGTAACCCATGATAAATCATTATCAAAATATAATATTATCGATGTAATTATGCTGAGCCCACAAGTGAAACCTCTGACTATCACACACAACCCCCGTGGCATATCCCCCGCCCACGGACCCGTGGCATATCCCCTGCCCACGGACCTGCCCCAAACCGCTATGTCTAACATTACATAGCAAAATAAATAACAACAAAATAGACATGTGCAACTGGCTGGGAAACATCAGCAAATCCATGCCGGACCAGTTGGGTTTGTCAGACCAAAAGTACTATCCACACTCTACCGGCTTTCAGTTAATCACTCGTGTTCCGGGGCCTTAGAATGTTAGCAACTCAGACAATTACCATCTTAGTACATTTCCGTACGATTCACGTACAATAAAATATATATATATAAATCCACGCAAATCCATGCGTTCAGTATGTACTTAAACATTTCAGGAGTAACATGCTTCCGCCCCGGGAAAATATTTAAAAACAATTCAGAAAAAGGGGCTCGTGAAACTCACCTTAGCACATGCAAGCAGGTACAACAGTCATTATTAGTTAACACGTCCAATTTGTAATATGATCCCTACGATCGTTATTATACAATTATAGTTTATATAATCTTTAACCGTATCAACCGGTACATCTGGGGATACTGTAAACCCAGTACTGTACCCATTCCGGGGGCAATGTTAACCCAGAAACACTTCTAGGGACATCTGGGGACACTGTTAACCCAGTACTGTACCCATTCCGGGGGCAATGTTAACCCAGAAACACTTCTAGGGACATCTGGGGACACTGTTAACCAAGTACTATACCCATTCCGGGGGCAATGTTAACCCAGAAACACTTCTACGGACTTAGATTGTGATATCGTTTAGAGTTCTACAGTCAAAATTACTATTAATTTGTTTTCCTCGTTTTGCGTGCCTAGCACGGTTATCCGTTTTTACGTTTCAAAAATGAGTTTGGTCACACACGACCCGAAAATAGTTGATGACTGATAATTTAATTAATGTTGTGAAATTAGGGCTCGTCTTAGACGCCCCGTTTGGCCGCGGGACCCGTTTCCGTCTTTAGCGCACCGGAAACTGTTAAATCGGGTAAAATTACTTAAATCATCCGAATTATTTTCGGATGATTCATTTTTACTTGTTTAACTCAATTATATGAAAATAGTTCATTTTTAGGGTTTTAATACACCAGTCAGCTCGCTTATGCGAACTTTACCGGTTTACGCTTTTTAAGCCTTAAAAGTTTGTTTTTGCACAAATAACTATCCGTTTAATCTCGAATCTTGAGATCTTGCAAAAATAACATTTTGACAGTGGGGAAATTTATAAAAATATTTCCAGAATTAATTTTTATATTTAAAATTTATTTTTCTATTTTTAAACACCATTTAAACACTAAATATGTCGTAAATACCAAACAACCATAGAAAAATCCCAAATTTTTCCTGGATGACCCCTGCCATCTACATAGTCCCCTGAAATTTTTCCAGAACCAAAATCTCTCTTTACATGCCATTTTCACTAAAACTGAGCTAGAAAACCCTAGAATTCGTTTAACCGAAAAGCCTACTTAGACTTCTCCAACTGATCTAAAATTTTGTGTGTGACTTTTAAATGATATAAAAAGCTTATATGCAATTTTCCAGAATTTTTCATGATATTTAACTATTTTTCACCATTTTTAGCCAAAACTGAGCATTAAATTCACCAAATATTCATCCTTTGTCCAAAAATTACCAAATATTCACAGAACTCATATTTTCATGTAATTAACATCTCTGTAAAATTTCATGACCTAACTCTAAACCATCAACAATCTGTCCAAAAACTCCAAAACCGAACATAAACCGAATATACCTTTCGTTTTCCGCCACTACAAGCTACAAACTCGTCTTTCCGCCTTATCTATGACTACATACAGAGCCTACAACCAACATACCACAATACCAAGCAAGTTACACTCACGATCAAGCCTCTTACACTTTAGTTTCGGTTATTGTTTCAAAACTAAAGTTTAAACCGTAAAAATTCGTTTTTGGTTCGTTTAACTCCTTTCTTGGACCAAGATCCCTTGTATAACCCGTATACATCACTTGATCATGCAAGAATCGGTTTTCGTCTTTGAAACCTCATTTTCTTGCAAATAAACTCAAAAAACGAAGATGGAAACGTGATTAACTCGATTCTTTACCTTGTTTTCTTGCTCCAAAATCTTGGTTTTGGATTATATGTGAAGAGGAGATGAAGGTTTGTTGATATGTTTGATGTAAAAAAAGAAAATGAAGTGGGGTTTGTGGGGGTGGTGGTCCGATCGGATTGATATGGAGGTGGGGTGGGGCCCACCTCTCCAATCCTAGCCACACAATTGGATTTCTGTAATCCGGATAATGTTTTGGATAATCTGGTTCAGCTCGTTTTTCGGTTAAATGTTTAATTCGGCTTAAAACGAGGCTAAAACGGTCGTTTTTCGGCTAAAAAATGAAATTTATATAAAACCGATTTAAAAACTTTATAAACTTAAACCATGACATTTATTAGCTTGAAACATCATATTATTAATAATTGCGCATCTTTTTCGGCTTGATCGATCGTCTCTTGCTCGGTTTGGTATTAAAGGTTTCGTTTAATGTACCGACGTACCATTAAATCGAAAATTCTTTTTCTGAGCTTTAATTCACTTATCCCGAAGCTTTAATACTTTGTAAACATCACTAAATATCATATATCTCGTCTATAATGAACCCTCGATTCGTTCGGGTTTCAATAACTATCGATCGATTAATCGCATATTCAATACGATGAATTATATATTCACGTACAATCAATACAGTTAACCATGTATTCTCGTATAATTACTATGGTAATTCATGTACCCGACCTTAAATATAACTTACCTACTGTCTACCGGTTAGGGTATACCTGGTTTAGTCGGAATCATTACACTAAACACGTTGTCTCATGCTTAGAAACCTTCCTAAATTCCGCTCTCAAAACCGACTGTCCCAGTACGAAGCCAATGTCTCTCAACCCCACCAACGGGGACACCCTAGTGAGGTCAACACACGCATGCTTACCCCTTGCCCAGCCAAATACAAGAACATCCTCAGGATGCAGGGTAAATCTTCCCTCTCGTGGATCAGTAAAAAAGTTAACTGGTGCCTCTTTCTTGGCTGAGATCCCGGCACGTCTAAGCACATCCCATAAGACATCTCTAACCCAGTCATGACGATACTTGAATCCCGACAATTCCTTACAATGGAGGGCATGCTCACCAAATCTATCCAAACAAGCTTTTTTACAAATGGGGCATGATTCATCTAGAGGGAAAAGAGGAATCATAAGCCAGTATTTAAGAATGGTTTTGTATTCAACTGCCGACATCCGTTTCCCAAGTCCTTCAATGGGCACAACAGTCAAAAAATCCTGGGCATGAGCCCCCTTGAGACAAGCTAAAACTGCCTTTTGTCTCGGGGTCATATCGAATCGCTCCTCCAAATCATGTACGTGTTTACCATAAAGAGCACTCGCCAAGGTTTGTTGAGGTTTCTTGGGGGCGGTCTCCTTATCAGTAAAACCGCCTATATCAAGGTCCGGGAGAGTTGTTCCAATATTACCAAGTGCAAAAGAGTAGTCAGGATCTACCCCCATAACACCAACGTTTCGCAGGATGTGGTCCTGCAATTTCCACGACTGAGACCTGGAAGCCACAAAGGCATATGCGGAGATATCCTCAGCCGAGAAAATTCCTAAGCCTCCGCAACGCATAGGGAAGGAAGCCAACCTCCACTTTGCCTCCGCAACGCATATGTCTCAAAAATCTGTTAGCACTATGCAATACCGCTTCTGCCCCATTAGGGATCCCAACCCTGAATTGGAAATCCCCTAGATAAGCAGCCAACTTTTTCCCTATTTTACGCATAGCGACTTTCGACATCAATCTTCTCCAAATGGCCCCCACTGCGATGGGTCTAATTCCATTGTCAGGCTTCAACAGGGGGGTCAACGGTGCCGAAGCAATGAACTCCGCTAGAACTTTGGGCCAAAGCCCCCTAAGCCGCAAGTTGACAACATCAGTGATGGCCTTTAAGAGCCCGGAGGCGGTCGGAGACCCCTCGCCACAGAAAGCGTCTAAAATATGTTGGGCCCGCAAACCATCCCTCCCACAAGATATACCTTTCGGGAAGGTTTTAATTCATTCCAGCACACAATCACCGTCCACCTGCAAGGCTGGTTCCGATGGCACGACGGAGGGCATGGTCGGGGGGTCCACCACAGGATGTTTATCTATCAATGCTCTCAATGTATCCCCCCAGCAGGCGCGACCCCGGATGAACACAGGACTTTGATCGCCGCTGTGTAATGGCCATCCACTACCTTCCGGAGGCACTGCTTGATATTGCCCCCTCCCTCTTCTTTATGTTGGCAATCCCACATAACAGGAAGTTCAAGGAGCGGTAACACCAACTCTTCTAAACCTGCCCCGTCTTTCCAAACAGCCAAAGCCCGCATAATGGAGCTACATTGAAGCGATTTCCTGTTACCGGACCTTCGTTCTTGCCTAGTTGCCGGTTTGACAACACGTAACATGCAGGGAGGCAACAACAAAAGTTTAACCCAAGCCTCAATAGACCTCGGGGCATCCACCACTTTACGGAGCCCCCCTGACAAAGCCTGGGCAAAAGCCATGCGACACGCGGGCGGGATACTCTTGACAGTAGCAATAGGAATGGCGAGGATGCGCTCAAGGAGAGCGACATATACCACAAACGTCTCAGATAGACCACTCCTAAGTTCCACCTGCGAATCGCAGGGTTTAGGGATCCCCACAATAAAATCAAAGTCGCCTCCTACACGTGGGGTGCATTTAACCACTTATTTTCCGTGCAGACAAGGCCTATTCAAGGCATGCAGGGTCATGCACTCCCCGCATAACTAGTTCTTAAGCAAGCGCAAGGTTTCGACAACGTCAGTGTAGAGTTCCAAGTCCGAAGCAAGACTCTCCTTTAACTGATCTCTCATTTCCTTTACATTGATGTGATCCCGCTGAAAATGCATGAGTAACCTAGAGTACCCCTTGTATCCCGGGATACCATATTTGCAAAAATGAAAATTTTTAAAGGGGCAATGCCAAATCCCCGTGCCCGAGCTAGGACCCGGCTCTCCACCACAGGCCCTCATAAATCACTTAAAAAATTAAAACTTTTTTTTGTTTTTGGAAACAAAGGAAATTAAAATAAAATTTGGTGTTGGCATTTAATCAAACACCTGGCGTGCATTACTAGCGAAACCTCCAAACTAATGTCATTCAAAACAAATCGCCCAGAAAATGAAATGCTAGAAGACCAAATAAGCAAAAACTGAGAAGGGGTGATGACAGTGGCAAAAAAAGGGTGGAGCAGTGAGGTGGAGATGGGGGGTAACGGCAGTGGCGGGGGTGGGAGAGAGGCGGAGATGGAAAGGGAGGGTTACGGTGAAGCTGTGAGGCGGAGATTGTAACAATTCCGGCAAATTCAGGTATACCCTAGCCGGAATATACTATTTACGTGTTATTTAATATTGAATATATGAATTATAATGTGATTATACGAGTATATAAGATTCTCAGTACGAATTATACTCAAATGTACAACTAGTCGTATCGGAATTACGATTAATCGATGAACGGTTATTGAAACCCGAACGAATCGGGAATTACATTATAGACGAAATATATAATGTTTAGTGATGTTTACGAAGTATTAAAGCTTCGGGATAAGTGAATTATAGCACAGAAAAAGGATTTCGATTTATTAGTACGTCGGTACGATAAACGAAACCTTTAACATCAAACCAAGCAAGAGACGATCGATCAAGCCGAAAAAGATGCACAATTACCGACAATACGATGTGTTAAGTCATTAAATGTCATGGTTTAAGTTTTTAAAGTTTTTAAATCAGTTTTATATAAATTTCATTTTTAAGCCGAAAAACGACCGTTTTGGCCTCGTTTTGAGCGGAATTAAACGTTTAACCGAGAAACGAACTGAACCAGATTATCCACAACATTATCCGGATTACACAATCCGAATGTGTGGCCTATATTTGAGATGTGGGCCCCACCCCACACCCTATCATGGACCGATCGGTCCACCTTAACCATAATAACATTTCATTTTCTTTTTTTAACATCCCAACCCCAACTTTCTCTCATCAATCTTCAACATTCATCCAAAGATCCAAGTTTTTAAGCAAGAAAACGAGGTATAGACCGAGTTATAATCGTGTTATTCTTCTTTTCTTGATTCATTTACAAGAAAAATGAGGTTTCAAGTGAAATATGGGTGAAAACCCGAGATGAAACCGATTCTTGGAGGATCAAGTGATGTATACAAGTTATACAAAGGATCTTGGTCCAAGAAAGTAGTTAAAAGAGTCAAAAACGAATTTTTACGGTCAAAATCTTTGTTTTGATGTTTTAATCGAAACCATGAAAGAAATGGCTTGATTGTGGGTATAACTTGCTTGGTGTGGTGTTTTTGTGCTTGTAGGTGTTGTATCTAGTGGCTAGCAAAGGCTAGAAACCAAGATCTTTGCGATCTAACGCTAGAAAACACAAGGTAGTTCGGTTTTCGTATGATTTAGATAATTTGGACAGATTGTGATAGACCTAGAGTTGGGTCACGAAATTTCACAGAGATGATCTACACATGAAAATATGAGATCTGTGAATCTTTGGTAATTTTTGGATAAAGGATGAATATTTGGTGAATTTAATGCTCGGTTTTGGCCAAAAATGGTGAAAAATAGCTAAACATCATGAAAAATTCTGGAAAATTTAAGATAAGCTTTTTATAACATATAAAGGTCACACACAAAATTTCAGGTTCATTGGAGAAGTCTAAGTAGGCTTTTCGGTAAAACGAGTTCTAGGGATTTCTAGCTCGGTTTTGGTAAAAATGGCATGAAAAATGAGTTTTTGGTTCTGGAAAAATTACAGGGAACTATGTGGGTGACAGGGGTCATCCCAGAAAAATTTGGGATTTTTAGAAGGTCGTTTGGTATTTTCGACATATTTGGTGTTTAAATGACGTTTAAAAATGGTTAAATAAATTTTAGATATAAAAATTAATTCTGGAAAAATTTTATAAAATTCCTTACTGTCAAAATATGGTTTGTACAAAATTTCAAGGTCCGAGACTAAACGGATATTTATTTGTGCTAAATGGAACTTAAAAACAAACTTTTAAAGCTTAAAACGAGTAGACCGGCAAGGTTCGCCTAAGCGAGCTGACTGGTGTTTGAAAACCTTAAAAATGGATGATTTTTATGAAACTAAGTTAATCAAGTAAAAATAAATCATCCGAAAATAATTCGGATGATTTGGGTAATTTTACCCGACTTAACCGTTTCCGGTGTATTAAAGGCGGAAACGGGCCCCGCGGCCAAACGGGGTGTCTAACCGAACTCTAATTTCACCACTTTAATGAAAATATCAATAACAACTATTTTCGGGTCGTGTGTGGTCAAACTCATTTTTTTGAAAACATAAAGACGGATAACCGTGCTAGGCACGCAAAACGAGAAAACAAACTAACGGTAGTTTTGACTAAAGAACTCTAAGTGATATCACAATCTAAGTCCTGAAAAGTATTTCAGGGTTAACATTGTCCCCGGATCGTGTACGGTACTGGGTTAGCAGTGTCCCCAGACGTACCGGTTAACACGAATTTAAGTTATATTGATAGAAATTGTGTAGTAACGATTTGGGGGATCGTATTACAGATCTGTACCAGTAGCCGTGCACCGTAGTACATCTTGCTCACAAGAAGGTGAGTTTTCACGAGCCCCTTTTTATTGAACTGTTTTAAATATTTTCCCGGGGCGGAAAGCATGTTTTTATCAAAGTGTTTAAGTACATGCCGATCGCATGGAAATCAATGTATTTATATAATGTTTATTGTACGGGAATCGTACGGTAATGTATTAAGATGGTAATTGTCTGAGTTGCTAATATTGTAAGGCCCGAAACAGTTTTCTGGGTTAACAGTGTCCCCAGAGGTTAATAAATGTATTTCTGGGTTAACAGTGTCCCCAGAGGCTATTAAATGTATTTCTGGGTTAACAGTGTCCCCAGAGGCTATTAAATGTATTTCTGGGTTAACAGTGTCCCAGAGGTTATTAAATGTGTTTCTGGGTTAACAGAGTTTTCACTTGTAGGCTCAGCATAATT
This sequence comes from Bidens hawaiensis, assembly GCF_021521415.1. Classification (NCBI taxonomy): domain Eukaryota; kingdom Viridiplantae; phylum Streptophyta; class Magnoliopsida; order Asterales; family Asteraceae; genus Bidens; species Bidens hawaiensis. The sequence continues at coordinate 14,869 of NW_027500521.1, forward strand.
ACATCATTAATTTATGATTATTAAAATGATTTGTCATTGTTTACTTAAATTAGTGAAACTCACCAACTATTCGTAGTTGACCCGTTTTCTTTACATGCTTTCTAGGTACACCAAAATTGGAATGAATGATACGTGCTTGCTGATGTGTGCTATTTTGTGGAAGCTTAAGAGTCTATATTTTGTTTTAAATATGTTAATGTACTATCGGTAAAACTTATGTGATAACACCTAGATGGTAACGAAACTCGGAACAATGTAATTCGTTTAAATTAATGTAGTGGTGTTTTCTTTATAAGCAATGCTGTTGATATCAGATGTGTCTGTTGCATCCCGTGTACGTTTCCGCTGCGGTTACGGGGTGTTACAGAACTTGGTATCAGAGCCATTGGTTATAAAGAATTAGGATGTCTTTAAAAGATACCTAAAATATAACCAGTAGCTCAAGTATTATAGGATCTGAATATCAACTAATAATTTATTGTGACGAGATCGGGATGAACTTGGATGGACAAGTGGGTTATTATGGTCCGGAACATAATAACAGACTTGTCTGCACGAGGGAATTCAGGGAAAGTCACGGGGGACTTTAATAGGTAAAATTGGCAACATACGTGCAAATATGTGATAATATTGTTATGTGGTCAAGTTGTATAAGTAAGTTTATATTAATTTGATTATGATTTACACTATGGAAAGAACTATATGTTTGTTAACTTGTGTGCAGGTAAAATGTCAAGAACTCCTAGTTTGTCGATTGAGGAGGACCCGGAGGAGGTCAGCTCCGGGGACTCTGGGAGCCCACTCGTAGCATCTAGCGCAGAGCCTAGAGAGGCTAGCCTTAGGAGTTCCGGCCAGTCCTCCCCAGCTAGGATTGCCCGATCCCCTACCCCATCCGCACCACAGGCCGCCCCTGCACCCCCCGGATTCGGACCCCGCCTCACGGCGCGGATCAGTATCCCACATGTCCGACCTACCTCGCCCCCACCCAGACCTGCTACCCACAGGGGCGAGTCCTCCCGCTCTCAGCCCGAGCCTGCGACTCCACCTGTGTGGGGTCTTCCTAGACAGGAACGGGACGCGGCGGCCTGGCTCCGAGTGCTCACCGAACAGGTGAATGAGCACTCCGCCGCCCTGACGGTGGGAGTCCAGAGGAAGATGTACTTGGGGGATTGCATACTGGACCATCAGTATGCGATTGCCCAGCTGAAGAGGGAGTGCTCATACTCCCAATGGATGCTCGGCCGGATGGAGATGCGGGTCCGGGTTATGATGGCTGTGTTGGTGGTGTTGGTGGCGATATTGGTGGGGTTGGTTTACCACCGTGTTTAGTTGTGTTGGGATGGGAATAGACAGGGACCGCTTTTTGATACTCTGTGTAAGCAGTTAGTGGTGATGCTAACATGGAGTGAATCTTGTTTAGTTATAATACAACCACTGGCCCTTAGGAGGGTCTCTTTTGGGGCATATCAGTATAGATACTTTTGGGTATCATTCAAGCACTGACCCGTTGCGGGTTATGTCGAGATGATGCCGACATAGGCCCTACGTATGAAAACTTAACTAATGTAATAGTGACAGGAAAGTAATATGAACGGATGTTTGTGTAACATGTACTAACGTTTATTAATGAATGGAATGTTTGTTGTGTTTTATGATTGGAACTTGTATTGATTATATATATTTTCTTGATGTTGTGTAGAATGGCACCAAAACGTTCAGCCCAATTGTCAGAAGTGGACGTGAGCCGTCTGATTGCTCGCCAGTTGGAGGCGGCGATACCGGATATAGTATCGCGCATCGCCGCCAGTATTAACAATTCGACCAATCCAACCCCTCCGAGCAATCAAACGACCACCAATAATAACGGGGAACAAAATACTAATCCTCCGCAGAATGATAACCCGATTCCGAGTAATGACGCACCGCCTAGGGTGGTCGTTACAGACAGTAACGGCCCTATACCTACGGTAGAGACGAACCGTACTGAACCGATTCCTGCATCCAGGGGATGTTCGATCAAAGACTTTATGTTGTGCAAACCTCTAGAGTTTAGCGGGTCTGAAGGACCAAATGGGTTAGTTAAATGGATCGAGAAAATAGAATCCGTTGTGAACATCAGCAACTGCCCCGAGGATTGTGTCGTTAAGTACGCCACCTGCACACTCACGGACCATGCCTTGACATGGTGGAACACCATAGTGCAGACTCGCGGTCAGGCGACGAAAAACCGCATGACCTGGACAGAGCTCAAGGCTCTTGTATTGGAACATTTCTGCCCGAGAAACGAATTGCAGAAATTAGAAAATGAATTGTGGAATCTAGAGATGCAGGGGGCGGACCACTTGGGTTATACGAACCGGTTTAATGAGTTGGCGCGATTGGTACCATGTATGGTCACCCCAGAGTCGAAGAGGGTGGAGCGTTATATTTGGGGACTAACTCCAGTAGTAAGGAGTATAGTCAATTCTGGGGGACACCAGACGTATGAGGGTGCGGTGACACAAGCTGGTATCGTCACGTATGATTTCGTAAGAAGCGGGTCACTGAAGGTGACGGGAGAATCCGCTGGGGGAAAGCGGAGTACGCATGACTATAGGAGCCGGGAAAAACAGCAAAGTAAACGTGCTAGGCCCACTGCCCAGAACTACACCATGACTAGTTCGGGCGGAAGGCAGGAACCGCAGACAAGGATGTTTTCCAGGTGTGGGAAATGCGGTTACCAACATGGTGGCGAGTGCAGGGTGGTAGTGTGCCATCGGTGTGGCAGGGAAGGGCACTACGCACCGAGATGTAGGACAAACCTGAACACTCTGAACCGACAACCGCAACCTATCCGTGCGCAGCCAAGTAGGAACCAACCAACCCAACAGCAAAACCCGCAAGGAAGTCAAATGGTGACCACTAGCCGTGCTTGCTTTGAGTGCGGCGGCACAGATCACTTCAAGAAAAACTGTCCGAAGCTGAACCAGGGAGGGAATGGGAGGCAAACTGTGGGCCAGGCATCGTCGTCCAATCCGGCGCGAGGCCGAGCATTCGTGATGGGGGCGAACGAAGCACGCCAGGACCCCAGCGTAGTGACAGGTACATTCCTCGTCTCTGATCATTACGCTTCTGTATTATTTGATACAGGCGCCGATAGAAGTTTTGTCTCCGTTAGATTCCTGTCGATAGCAAACCTTCCTATTGGTGAAACCATAGAACCTTACACCGTAGAAGTCGTTAACGGTAAAACCATGATAGTTAATCAGATAGTTCGGAATTGCCCTTTTATTCTGAACGAACAATCCTTTCTGATTGACTTGTTACCGGTAGAATTGGGTAGTTTTGACGTGATAGTGGGAATGGATTGGTTAGCACGTAACAAAGTAGAAATAAACTGTGAAAAGAAAATCGTCAAGATCCGGGTGTCGGATGATGAGGAGGTATTAGTGCAAGGAGAAAAATCCGGCACCATGATACCATTTATATCCCACCTCAAGGTGTTAAAATATATACGCCCGGGATGCGTGGCGTATCTAGCGAGCTTGACGGCCACGGATCCTGAGGAAAAACGGGTGGACGATATCCCCGTGGTACACGAATTTCCACAAGTTTTCCCAGAGGAACTTCCTGGATTACCGCCAACCCGACAGGTCGAATTCAGAATCGATCTGTTACCTCAAGCTGGCCCTGTTGCTAAGGCACCTTACCGACTTGCACCATCTGAGATGCAAGAATTATCCAACCAGTTGCAAGAATTGTTGGATAAAGGATTTATTCGTCCTAGTTATTCCCGTGGGGTGCACCTGTACTATTCGTGAAAAAGAAGGACGGGAGCCTTAGAATGTGCATTGATTACAGGGAATTTAACAAGTTGACAATCAAAAATAGGTATCCTCTCCCCCGAATCGATGATCTGTTCGACCAACTACAAGGTGCGAGCTACTTCTCAAAAATAGATCTTAGATCGGGATACCATCAGGTTAGAATTCAGGAGGAGGATATCCCAAAAACCGCATTCCGGACTCGCTACGGTCATTACGAGTTCTTAGTTATGCCTTTTGGGCTAACAAATGCGCCAGCAGTGTTCATGGACCTCATGAATCGAGTCTGTAAACCCTACCTCGATAAATTCGTCATCGTGTTTATTGACGATATTTTGATATACTCGAAGAATAAAGAAGAGCACGAGCAACATTTAAGATCAATTCTAGAACTTCTAAATCAGGAGAAGTTGTATGCAAAATTCTCCAAGTGTAACTTCTGGTTACAAGAAGTGGAATTCCTTGGTCACGTCATAAACCATCAAGGAATACACGTTGATCCAAGTAAGGTTGAAGCAGTTAAGAGTTTGCAAGCGCCTAAATCGCCAAAGGAAATCCGCCAATTCTTGGGCTTAGCTGGATACTATCGTCGATTTATTGAGAACTTTTCCAGCATCGCCCAACCTTTAACCCTTTTGACCCAAAAGGATCGAAAGTATGAATGGGGTGAAGAGCAGGAAATGGCGTTTCAAACGCTAAAACAAAGATTGTGCCAAGCGCCAATCTTAAGTCTCCCCGACGGAGACGATGGTTTTGTCGTGTATTGTGACGCATCCCGGAGAGGGTTAGGATGCGTGTTGATGCAAAATAATAAGGTTATAGCCTATGCTTCTCGACAGTTAAAAATACACAAGAAAAATTACACTACTCATGACTTAGAACTGGGAGCAGTTATCTTTGCACTTAAAATCTGGAGACATTATCTCTACGGTACAAAGTGCACCATATTCACCGATCATAAAAGTTTGCAACACATATTCGATCAGAAAGAACTGAATATGAGGCAACGAAGATGGGTCGAGTTGTTAAGCGACTATGACTGTGACATCCGTTATCACCCCGGCAAGGCTAACGTCGTAGCCGATGCCTTGAGTAGGAAGGATCGGGTTAAGCCATTGCGAGTGCGAGCGCTGGGGATGATAGTCCAGTCGAACCTTTCGGATTTGATTCGAGTCGCTCAACGCGAGGCGTTGAAAGAGGAACAATTGGAAAAAGAGGGACTTTACGGTAACGAGAAGAATTTCGAACAGCGCGTGGACGAAATTCTCTATTTCAAAAATCGGATTTGGATCCCGACCCTCCATGACCTTCGTGAATTAATCATAGACGAAGCGCATAAATCGAAATATTCCATACATCCGGGATCGGATAAGATGTACAAGGATGTGAAGGAGTTCTACTGGTGGCCGGGTATGAAAAAGGATATAGCCACATACGTCGGCAAGTGTACGACGTGTGCGAGGGTTAAGGCGGAGCACCAGAAACCTTCGGGAATGTTACAACAACCGGAAATTCCTGAATGGAAGTGGGAGCATATCACAATGGATTTTGTGACACACCTCCCCAAGACGTCCCGAGGACATGATGCAATTTGGGTAATCATGGATCGATTAACCAAATCGGCACATTTTATTCCGATTAGGAATAATTATAACACTGAGAGACTTGCGCAGATTTATATAAATGAAATTGTGTCTCGTCATGGTATACCCATCTCGATCATCTCCGATCGGGATAGCCATTTCACCTCCAAACTTTGGCAAGCTGTCCAAGAAGTGCTGGGAACGCGTATTGATCTAAGCACAGCTTACCACCCTCAGACCGACGGTCAGTCTGAGAGGACCATCCAAACCCTGGAGGATTTGCTTCGTGCATGCGTACTGGATTTTAAAGGAAATTGGGATCAACATCTCCCACTCGTTGAATTTTCCTATAATAACAGTTATCATAGCAGTATAAAGGCAGCGCCTTACGAAGCATTGTATGGTCGGAAATGCCGATCACCACTCTGCTGGACTGAAGTGGGCGACACACAGGTTATTAGATCAGATCTGGTCCAGGAAACGACCAGCAAAATCCTTGAAATTAAAAACAATCTGAAGGCCGCGTGGGATCGGCAGAAGAGTTATGTCGATACCCGTAGAAAACCGTTATCATTCGAGAAAGGTGATAAAGTGTATTTGAAAGTATCACCGTGGAAGGGTGTGGTTAGATTTGGAAAGGCGGGGAAGTTAGCCCCTAGATACATTGGACCATTCGACATTACTGCAAAAATCGGTCCCGTAGCATACCGATTAGAACTGCCTGATGAACTGAATGCAGTTCACAATGTGTTTCACGTGTCGAACTTGAAAAGGTGTCTGTCGGATGAGACATCGGTGTTACCCTTAGAGGGTGTCCAAATAAGTGATAAACTCAACATTGTAGAGGAGCCCATAGAAATAGTAGACGGGAAAATCAAGCAACTTAGACACAATAAGATCTCGTTGGTTAAAGTTAGATGGAATTCGCAACGAGGCCCAGAATATACATGGGAATGAAAGGACGAATTTCGGAAGAAAATACCCCCACCTATTTCCGCAAAAGGAAATAGTTGATGCGTAAAATTTCAAGGACGAAATTTTTGTAACGGGGGGAGAATGTAACAATTCCGGCAAATTCAGGTATACCCTAGCCGGAATATACTATCTACGTGTTATTTAATATTGAATATATGAATTATAATGTGATTATACGAGTATATAAGATTCTCAGTACGAATTATACTCTAATGTACAACTAGTCGTATCGGAATTACGATTAATCGATGAACGGTTATTGAAACCCGAACGAATCGGGAATTACATTATAGACGAAATATATAATGTTTAGTGATGTTTACGAAGTATTAAAGCTTCGGCATAAGTGAATTATAGCACAGAAAAAGGATTTCGATTTATTAGTACGTCGGTACGATAAACGAAACCTTTAACATCAAACCAAGCAAGAGACGATCGATCAAGCCGAAAAAGATGCACAATTACCGACAATACGATGTGTTAAGTCATTAAATGTCATGGTTTAAGTTTTTAAAGTTTTTAAATCAGTTTTATATAAATTTCATTTTTAAGCCGAAAAACGACCGTTTTGGCCTCGTTTTGAGCGGAATTAAACGTTTAACCGAGAAACGAACTGAACCAGATTATCCACAACATTATCCGGATTACACAATCCGAATGTGTGGCCTATATTTGAGATGTGGGCCCCACCCCACACCCTATCATGGACCGATCGGTCCACCTTAACCATAATAACATTTCATTTTCTTTTTTTAACATCCCAACCCCAACTTTCTCTCATCAATCTTCAACATTCATCCAAAGATCCAAGTTTTTAAGCAAGAAAACGAGGTATAGACCGAGTTATAATCGTGTTATTCTTCTTTTCTTGATTCATTTACAAGAAAAATGAGGTTTCAAGTGAAATATGGGTGAAAACCCGAGATGAAACCGATTCTTGGAGGATCAAGTGATGTATACAAGTTATACAAAGGATCTTGGTCCAAGAAAGTAGTTAAAAGAGTCAAAAACGAATTTTTACAGTCAAAATCTTTGTTTTGATGTTTTAATCGAAACCATGAAAGAAATGGCTTGATTGTGGGTATAACTTGCTTGGTGTGGTGTTGTTGTGCTTGTAGGTGTTGTATCTAGTGGCTAGCAAAGGCTAGAAACCAAGATCTTTGCGATCTAACGCTAGAAAACACAAGGTAGTTCGGTTTTCGTATGATTTAGATAATTTGGACAGATTGTGATAGACCTAGAGTTGGGTCACGAAATTTCACAGAGATGATCTACACATGAAAATATGAGATCTGTGAATCTTTGGTAATTTTTGGATAAAGGATGAATATTTGGTGAATTTAATGCTCGGTTTTGGCCAAAAATGGTGAAAAATAGCTAAACATCATGACAAATTCTGGAAAATTTAAGATAAGCTTTTTATAACATATAAAGGTCACACACAAAATTTCAGGTTCATTGGAGAAGTCTAAGTAGGCTTTTCGGTAAAACGAGTTCTAGGGATTTCTAGCTCGGTTTTGGTAAAAATGGCATGAAAAATGAGTTTTTGGTTCTGGAAAAATTACAGGGAACTATGTGGGTGACAGGGGTCATCCCAGAAAAATTTGGGATTTTTCGAAGGTCGTTTGGTATTTTCGACATATTTGGTGTTTAAATGACGTTTAAAAATGGTTAAATAAATTTTAGATATAAAAATTAATTCTGGAAAAATTTTATTAAATTCCTTACTGTCAAAATATGGTTTGTACAAAATTTCAAAGTCCGAGACTAAACGGATATTTATTTGTGCTAAATGGAACTTAAAAACAAACTTTTAAAGCTTAAAACGAGTAAACCGGCAAGGTTCGCCTAAGCGAGCTGACTGGTGTTTGAAAACCTTAAAAATGGATGATTTTTATGAAACTAAGTTAATCAAGTAAAAATAAATCATCCGAAAATAATTCGGATGATTTGGGTAATTTTACCCGACTTAACCGTTTCCGGTGTATTAAAGGCGGAAACGGGCCCCGCGGCCAAACGGGGTGTCTAACCGAACTCTAATTTCACCACTTTAATGAAAATATCAATAACAACTATTTTCGGGTCGTGTGTGGTCAAACTCATTTTTTTGAAAACATAAAGACGGATAACCGTGCTAGGCACGCAAAACGAGAAAACAAACTAACGGTAGTTTTGACTAAAGAACTCTAAGTGATATCACAATCTAAGTCCTGAAAAGTATTTCAGGGTTAACATTGTCCCCGGATCGTGTACGGTACTGGGTTAGCAGTGTCCCCAGACGTACCGGTTAACACGAATTTAAGTTATATTGATAGAAATTGTGTAGTAACGATTTGGGGGATCGTATTACAGATCTGTACCAGTAGCCGTGCACCGTAGTACATCTTGCTCACAAGAAGGTGAGTTTTCACGAGCCCCTTTTTATTGAACTGTTTTAAATATTTTCCCGGGGCGGAAAGCATGTTTTTATCAAAGTGTTTAAGTACATGCCGATCGCATGGAAATCAATGTATTTATATAATGTTTATTGTACGGGAATCGTACGGTAATGTATTAAGATGGTAATTGTCTGAGTTGCTAATATTGTAAGGCCCGAAACAGTGTTCTGGGTTAACAGTGTCCCCAGAGGTTAATAAATGTATTTCTGGGTTAACAGTGTCCCCAGAGGCTATTAAATGTATTTCTGGGTTAACAGTGTCCCCAGAGGTTATTAAATGTATTTCTGGGTTAACAGTGTCCCAGAGGTTATTAAATGTGTTTCTGGGTTAACAGAGTTTTCACTTGTAGGCTCAGCATAATTACATCATTAATTTATGATTATTAAAATGATTTGTCATTGTTTACTTAAATTAGTGAAACTCACCAACTATTCGTAGTTGACCCGTTTTCTTTACATGCTTTCTAGGTACACCAAAATTGGAATGAATGATACGTGCTTGCTGATGTGTGCTATTTTGTGGAAGCTTAAGAGTCTATATTTTGTTTTAAATATGTTAATGTACTATCGGTAAAACTTATGTGATAACACCTAGATGGTAACGAAACTCGGAACAATGTAATTCGTTTAAATTAATGTAGTGGTGTTTTCTTTATAAGCAATGCTGTTGATATCAGATGTGTCTGTTGCATCCCGTGTACGTTTCCGCTGCGGTTACGGGGTGTTACAGAGATGGAGGTGGTGGGTAATGGAGGTGGTGGAGTGAAGGGTTACGGTGGAGGTGGTGGAGTGAAGGGTGTAACTTTGAAGTCCATGGTGTTTGTATATTAAATAAATTATGGAAAAAAAATGATTTTGAAAAAAGCTTTTACTAAAAATATCAAATTTTACAGATTACGGTGTTTGTTTTCAGTTGTTTCAGTTTTGTTACTTGGTTCAGAAAAGATAAGCGCAAATCATATTATGGTTTTATTGTAGGCTGAAAGGGCAGTTTTGGAAATTGGTAAATAGATAAACAATTACATGTCTAAGGGGCAAAGGTGCTAATTTGTAGCTGTTAAATAATAGGTTGTTGGTCAAAATTCATTAAGTGGGTTTTGCCAGGGCAGTTATATAACTTAGATTTGACCACAGAAACCAGAATTGTTAATACTGTATTTTTAAAGGTAGGTGTTTAAAGCTTTTCTTTAAAAAACTATGGGTTTTCTTTGGGTTGAACATTTCAATATGACATGATTGACAATCCCGAATTTTATCATAGATTGTTAACAACAATTTTTGGCATGTGATTTGAATAAAGAGTTAACAAACTCACAGCTAACGAGATCACACGAACTTGACAAAGATTCTAACTCAACTTCAAACTAAAACCGTGCATATAAGTGAAATACAGAGACATTCTATCATATATATATATACATATATTAAACGCAAATTTAGGCTTATAAAACACGCCACATAGATGCATGCCAACTATTTTGCTATTTATACAACAAGAACATAGTAACCTTGTACAAACACCAACATTTAACATACAACTATACAATCGTGGCCGCAGTACCACCGAATTAACTAACGAAACAAATATAGAATATGCCATGAGAGGGTTGATACACCGACGTAAAACAAACACCGTTTTGTAAATTGTCACTACCGGCGCATCGCGCAGGTTTCCCACTAGCATATATATATATATATATATATTTATATTTGCATGTTAGTAAATGAGATATGATGATGACAAGTACGTATGAAAATGGTTTTAGAGACAATTAAATGTCCTAAAGAATTATACTTGATTTGTACGCATGGGTTAAGTTGATGTTTCTAAGATCGGACACGGGTTGGGTCAGCTAAAGAAGTCCTCTCACGGGGCCTATTAAGAAGTCCTCGATCAATGTCACGACTTTGTCTTTGGCTTGTTCGGGGCAATTGCGGATCCTTAACGACCCGGTGCATGACTATTTATAAGTTATGTTGCATACATTTAATTATGTTATGAAGTTAATGTTTTAGCCTTATTTATGATTTTAAAAACTTGATATCACTCAGCAACGCTGATGTTTTTCATATATGGTTATCAGACTGATTTTAGGTATTTGTTTGAAGATATGGACCCTCTTGGCTGCGTTAGAAGTTATTCGTTTGTTAAAAGACTGGCATTTCCTTTATCTTATTTATTTTTCGTACCTTAACTTGTTTATCGGATTATGTTTTAATTTTCGTATTGTAAGATTAGTTTCCGCTGATAAGATTTTTGCTTTAATTCCAATTGAACTATTTGCATATGATGTTGCCGACGGTAAGGCCTCCCGGGATTGGGGTCTTACAAGTTGGCATCAGAACCAGGTTTCGATCCGGGGACCTGTGGGTTACGGGTCTTACAGATAAAACTTGAAGTGTACCAAGTGATCCATGGTACCATGCCCTAGATCATGACTGAAGCTATTAAGGCCATGACTAAAGAGATTGAAACCGAAAATAAGGATAAGAATACTGCTGGTGAGAAGGACTCGGGAAAGAAGGCGTTTTTAGTAGTGATGAAGACGAGGGGGTTCAGATAAAATAGTATCTAAGGGATGAAATTATGGTTCGTTTAAAAAGTGTAATCCTCCAGAGTTTGACGGTACCAAAGATGCTATAGCTTCTCATCGTTGGATCAGAGAAATTGATGCGGTAATAAAATTCAGTAAGTGTAGGGAGGATCAGAAGGTAAAGTTTGTAGCTCATTCATTCGTTTCCGAGGCCTTATGTTGGTGGGAAAGTATTACTCTATTCATGGGAGAACATGCTATCCAAAGGACGAAGTGGGACAAGCTTAAGCTGTTGGTGATTGAGCACTTTTATTCGACTAATGAACTGAACAAGATTGAGAGGGATTTTTTAAAGCTTGAGGCTAGGAATATGACACATAGAGAGTATACTAATAAATTTAATGAGATGCCACGTTTGGTACCTGACTGGGTGACTCTGAAGCCAAGCGGATTAAACGGTACATCCAAGGTTTTTCAGTCGACATCCGCAGGTTGGTGATACCATCTAACCCCACTACTTTCCGAGAAGTTGTCGATCTTAGTGGTATGTTATATGACGAGAGAGATGATGTTCAACCGTCCGAGCTGAAGAAGAAATGTAACAGCCACAACAACAACGGTAAACGATTTGGTAACAACATCTACAGGTTGGGAGAAAAGAGAGTTAAGGTAGAGGAAGGGGAAACAAAAACATGGGGTCCTAACGAAAATAAAGAGTGTAGAAAGTGCAACAAGAGTCATTATGGAAAATGTCTTCTCGGTTTAAACCTATGTTTTAGATGCGGAATGATGGAAACCTATTGTGTAAATGTCCTGATGCTAAATGTGTTAGTTGTGGTGAACTGAGCACTCGGTCACTGCCTGCCCTTAGAATAAGTCGCGCGAGTCAGATCAAGAGAAAAATTTATTGTGAAAGCGAAAGAGAAATCAAAAGCTAAAGAAAGAGCATACAATCTCTCTCAAAAAGAAGCCAAGGAAAAAACCGATGTTGTGTTAGGTACATTTTCGGTTAATGGTATTCCTGCTACTATTTTGTTCGATTCAGGTGCTAGTAAGAGTTTTATATCTATCTCATTTGGTCGATGCTTTTGAATAGAGGTTGCTAGTGGTAAGTCTGTGAAAATTAATGAAGCGATTACAAATTGTCTTATATAACTTTCGGGCTTTAACTTTCTTGCTAGGCTATTCTTTATGACCCTGGGTGGCTTTGATGTTGTTCTCGGAATGGATTGGTTGTCCACTTACGACGCAAACATTGTGTGTCGAGAGAAATTAATTCAACTTACATCCCCTAATGGTAGCCTAGTCATGATTCATGGCGAGTGAAGCTGATTAATGCCACGAGTTATTTCTATGATCAAGGCTGGAACGCTTATGCAAAGGGGATACAAAGCCTATATAGCATATGTTGTTGATTCCAAAGCTGATTTTACTAAAATCGAAGGCGTTCCGGTGGTACGCAATTGCCCCGAACAAGCCAAACACAAAGTTGTGACATTGATCGAGGACTTCTTGATTTGCCCCGTGAGAGGACTTCTTTAGTTTTGTCCCGTGAGAGGACTTCTTTAGTTGACTCAACTCGTCTCCGATCTTAGAAACATCAACTTAAACCATGCGTACAAATCATGTATAACTCTTTAGGACATTTAATTGTCTCTAAAACCATTTTCATACGTACTTGTCATCATCAAATCTCATTTACTAACATGCAAATATATATATATATATATATATATATATGTATATATATATATATATATCAGCCTAATATTATAATAATAATAATAATAATAATTATAATAATAATAAAAAAACATTTAAAAAGTGGGCTCGTAGAACTCACATTAACGTATCGCGTAAATTAGTAAGGAGCTAGAGAGTTAACGGGCGATAAACCCACGAGGAATAAACCTGAAATTGTTTCCGATCAGCGGCTAGACGAGAACTTAATAGAACCTTTATGCAATGGTGGGGCGAATTCAGTGACAAGGAAACCTTAATCTTGTGGATCGAAGAAGAAAGGTTTTGCGTTAAACTCGCGTACTAGAAACCGAGATCAACGGAGACGAAACCGGGCCTTGAATCAGATGTGGGAGATGACGGCGATAACTCCGGTTCGATCCGATGATTTATGCGAATGTGAGGAACAGATTAGGAGTCCACGTTTAAATAAATGGATGAAAATATAAATTTTCATTTAGGCCCTCCCACAATCTAAACGTAATAACTTGTTTTCCATGTTATTAAAAAAATAATAATGCAAGACACACCCTAGAAGTTTCCTTGAGTGCCATATAGTCCATAGGTTGGAAAATTAACGGTTCCTCTTGAGTTTGATTAATATACATACTCCACAAACAACCGTAAGTAAGTAGGGGTGTTGCACTTCTGTCCTAGATATTATTAGGGTCTGGTCCCTTTTGTCTCAGCTATTATTAGGGTCTGGTCACTTCTGTCTCAGATATTAATAGGGTATGGTCCTTTCTTTCTATACAGCCATACATTTCTTGCCATATAACCATATATTCTTTGCCATACATGAATTATATATATATATGTATATATATACATATATTCATAAACATCTATATATATACTCCTAACCCTTTCTACATTCTTTCATCATCTCAATATCATTCATATATATGCATAAGACATTCGTTTAGCATACACTTACCACTCAAGGTAAGTGTATTAACTACACATAGGAGTATGCACACAGCTCCGAAAAAATAATAAGGAAATGGGGCAAGAAACTCACATGGGTCCTGCTTCTTTCGGAATTGATTGTAACAATTTTTTTAAGTTGGGCACGGCTAACTGTGTAATAATTATACGTATCAATTAACTACGTCTAACTATATCATCTAAACTAGTCATCATTCTAATAGAATCACCATTATAATCGAATCACAACTCTAATCGAATCGCAATTCTAATCGAATGGCAGATTCTAATCAAATAACAGTTCTAATCGAATGACAGATCTAATCGACTGATAGTTCTAATCGAATAACCATTCTAATCGAATGACCATTCTAATCAAATGAACATTCTAATCGAATAACAATTTTAATCGAATGACAAATTCTAGTTGAATGACAGATTATAATCGAATGACAGTTCTAATCGAATGACAGATTCTAATAGAATAGACTTTGATTCAATTTCTTTGTTCATTCGATTCGATTAATTTTCCCATTCGATTGGATTACTTTGCATATTAGATTCGATTACTTTGCTCATTCGATTCGATTACAACGCCCACTCGATTCGATTACTTTGTTCATTCTTTTTTTATTACTTTTCATTTGAATATGATTTTAGTCCCATCATTTTCCATCCTTCTTTTCGACCTGTTTTGCCCGTCTTGCATAATAAATGAGCATTGTACTTTAACCATATTGTTTCTTTGCACTAACTTGGTTCAAACGTTACCCATTTGTCCCGTTTCATTACAAACTTCTCGTTTACGTTCAGGTTTAAATTTTTCTAACAAAATAAGGTCCAATTTACTATCCTACCAAGTTTCATGCAAAACCGACTTCATTTTACCCGTCCTTTTCACGAACCGAACACTACTCGTTTTACCCGAAACGAACCAAGTAACCCTTTTACTAGCAAGTTCATTACTTTATCAATAATCATGGCCCTCTCTATCATCCTACCAATTTTTGATGCACATCCGTACATGAAAAGTAAACCTTATGTTCGAAATCACTCGAATAGACAAAAACCATATCAAACGAACTCGGAATTGAGTGATTCAAGCGGCCATGGAACCGTCTCGCCCCGATATACAAATCCATCAGCTTGCCTTTGCCTGAAAACGCCACTACAGTTTCCAGAAAAGCCGAACAGTGTCCGGAAAATTCCATTTTTAGCTGTTACGGTTTTGCTGATAAAAACTAGACTTCTCGACCTCTGATCGAAGAACTGATCGATGGAAAATTTCATTTATATGCCATGAACACTCAGTTAATACTTGAGACTAATCCGACAATTAGATCTCCGAGAATCATCGTGTCTTTGTGGGATATTTTCTAAAAAAGAGAATTTGGTAAAGAATGAGTTTGGAGGCTAGGATAGGTATGAATGAGATGGTGGCTACATTTATAGGAAAAGGGTAGGGTTTCATGTTTAACTTTTCATCTAATGACACTTATTCCCTCCTACTATAGATAATTACATTTATCTTCTACAATTTAATTGAACCCAATTCCTTTTAAATACCGACGAACCTTGGGATGTTACAGTGTTTGTAAGCTTTTGTGGTCCGTATAAATTGTGCACTTGGTACCATACAAGTAATGTCTCCAGATCTTAAGTGCAAAGATAAGTGCTTCCAATTCTAAGTTGTGTGTTGTATAATTCTATTCATGTACTTTTAACTGTTGGGAGGCATATGCTATCACTTTGTTTCTTTGCATCAGTATGCATCCTAAACCCTTACGAGATGCGTCACAATAGACTACCAAGTCATCATTTCCTTTTGAAAGACTTAATATTAGAGCTACATATGTCACACCCCGACCAAAGGCGGCGACACATGCCGGGGTGCAACAGATGGCCCAAATACACAAGACGCTATTAAAGCGATTATATTTAATCAACTCATTTAATTTCACAAAATCATAAGATGTCACATATCATGTTCATACAATAATCATAACAAAGCATAGCAGATAATTTATTGTTCATTTTTGCTAATATCCTAACGGTCTTTGATAGCGTTTTCTCCAAGTCTAGAGTCAACCAAAAGTCAAACCTGTAACATTGCATAAAATAAAGTTTATCAACACAAAGGTTGGTGAGCAATTTCATAGTTTTGAACAATATGTATATAATAGGAAATTCCACAACTTGTATACGAAACAATAAATAATAGCAATAATTTGGATGAAATGAAATCGCTAATAAGAATAAATTGGCGACACCTTGCTATAAGAGAATACCAAATAGTCTAGGATTTTGTATGAAATCGTTAATAAGAATACATTAACGACACCTTACTATAAGATAATACCAAATAGTTAAGGATTTATGAATCAACCCTCCAAAAGCGGTAAGCACATTAGCATATAGCATGCAAGCATAGAACACCAAATCTGGCATTTATTTAAGTAAAGTATACAATGAAGTTTGTTGTTTAAGACTCAATTATTAGGCATTTAGTTTGAAATAAGTATGCGATATCACCCCCAAAACGAAAGATGGAAAACGGGGTATGAAAGTACTCACGTTCAAGTAATAAACTTGAAAGATGGATGATTTGGAGTTTAGCCGGAACGACGAGTTTAATGAACGAAGCCTAAATAAAAAGAAAGTCTTGAATTAGGAAGCTTGTCTTGAAAGTCTTTTAATAAAAGAAATGTTGAGAAATGTAAACAATTAAAGTTCAAGGTTTAAAATGTAAATATTTAATAAATTATAACATTAGTCCTTTAAAAATATAAGTTTGCTCGAAACCGGGTTAAAGTATCTACCCTTAATATTTACTCAACCTATGTTAAGTAATAAGGTGGGTAAAAATGCAGGTCCCTAATATAGATACTAAAACAGGTTTTAACGAGTGTTCGCGTTGTTGGTTCAGGTCTTGATAATTGGTCAAACCCAAAGTCAACTTTCCAAAATAATAAATGTTATGAGATAACTCAATAAAATTTAATAAGAATTAACCAAGTATGTAGGGCTATTGTTTTAGAACTAACAACGTCCGTTAAACGAGTGTTCGGTTTTGTCGGTCCAAACATTGTTATGAGATTAAGTTGGATCCAACATTTCCAAGTACTTAAGAAAATAATTAAAATCAGTTTATAAAGTATTTTTTAGCTAAAAACACACTTGTATGTCTTAAGCGAGTAAAATCGGTTTAGTTTGGTTTGGTTCGGTTTCCATCTCACAATAAGTTCATGGATGGTTGCTACATGCCCAAATATCAAAAAACTTGTATAACAATTATATATGATGATACTTAAGTTTTACAACCAAAAAGTTAACAATAAAGTGTTTAAACGAAAGTTCGGTTTTCGGTTCGGATCTTGTTTCGGGTCAAGACAGAGGTTAGATTCTACAATCCCATAACCATAGAACTTATAAAAATGACTTTAGAAACTTAAATCTAACATAAAGCTTGTTTAAACAATTATTTAACAAAACTAGTCAACAAAGTTCGGTTTACGGCTTGGAGCTATTTACGGTTAAACTGAGGCTAGTCTCTACAAACCCATGACCATGGAACTCAACAAATACGAAATACAAACTAAAATGAGAAAAAGTTAAGCATGGTTAGTAAGCATAAACATCATCATCATCATCGTACTCAGTATATCCCACCAATAGCAAAGCTATGGTAGGGTCTGAGGAGGGTAAGATGTAGATAGCCTTACCTCTACTCCCATGGGGATAGAGAGGCTGCTTCCGGTGAGACCCCCGACTCGATAGTAGTTTTGCATCAAGCCTTGGACATAAGGCACATAGCACTCAATCATCGGGACGCTGGCTGATTGGTGCATGTACCCTTGTCTTTCGGCTATCAACGCCACCACATGATGCCTGATTAACCTTCCATCACTTTTAATGTTATTTTCACGAGATTAGTAAAATAACGTCAAAATTAGTGCAATTTTACTTTTGCCCACCCGAGGGTTCACACATATATACATTATATGCGCGCACCGCAAGTAGAGCACTTAGTAAGCATAAACAAGTTATATAATTTTATATATATATATATATATATATATATATATATATATATATATATATATATATCAAGGACTACGTGAGTCCTCCATGAAGCCTTGCCTTACGAGGCCCGACACTCCACCGACCGAGACCAAATAAGTGACCACCAAAGGTAACAAGGGGTGTACATTATATATATGTTGTAACACAAACTTAAGTAACAAAAATTTAGAGAATGATTCTTGATTGATTATTAAGACACCTTGAAGAGATGAAGTTGTGTTCTTTGATTGGGAGAGAAAAGATGAGCGATGAACAAGGTGGAAATGAAAGAGATGAGCTTGTTTATATAAGGAAAAAGTGAAGGGTTGGTTATAAAGGTTCTTTTATGGTTTGCATGGAAATGGGTATGTTTAAATGGTCAAACAATGCATAATAAAACAAATATAAAATCCAATATTTTATATATATATATATATATATATATATATATATATTAAATGAAAAAATCCAATATTTTAAATATTTGAAATGTTCGGGTTACAAACGGGTCGGGTTTACATAATAAAACAAATACAAAAGTGACCCGAAATTGACGAATGTCACAACATATAACTTTTGTTTTAACGTTTGGAAGGCCATGTCTTGTTCTTCTCCCCAGTCAAGCGTTCGGTCTTTCTGAGTTAAGAGAGTTAAAGGTTGGGCAATGCTAAAAAAGTTTTCAATAAACGCCGGTAATATCTAGCTAATCCTAGAAATTGGCGAATTTCTTTTGGGGATTTAGGCGCTTGCCAATTCTTAGTAGCTTCTATTTTAATGGGATCTACCTGAATTCCTTATTGGTTTCCAATGTGTCCTAACACCTCTTGTAGCCAAAATTCACTCTTGGACAACTTTGCATACAGTTTCTCCTGCCTTAACAACTCCATAATTACTCATTTTCTTCCTTACTTTTCGAGTATATCAGAATGTCATCAATGAATACTATTACAAACTTGTAAATGTAAGTTTTGCAGACTCGGTTCATAAGATCCATAAATACCGCCGGTGCATTGGTTAACCCGAAAGGCATAACTAAGAATTCATAGTGACCGTACCGAGTTTGAAAGGCTGTTTTTGGAATATCTTCCTCTTGAATTTTCACCTAGTGATAACCGGATCTAAGATCAATTTAAAAAAAATATTTCGCCCCCTAAAGTTGATCAAACATGTCATCATTTCGAGATAAGGGGTATCTATTCTTGATAGTCACTTTATTCAATTACCGGTAATCGATACACATCCGAAAACTTCCGTCTTTTTTTCACAAATAAAACTGGTGTTCCCCATGATGAATAACTAGGTTTTATAAAACCCCTATTTAGTAACTCTTGCAATTTATTGGACTGTTCTTGCATTTTAGAAGGTGCAAGTCGGTAAGGTGCCTTAGTAATGGGAGTTGCTCCTGGTATTAGATCAATACAGAATTCAACTTGTCGGTTCGGTGGTAAACCAGGTAACTCACTGGTAAAAACAACTGAATAATCTTGTTCCACTAGGATGTCTTCTATATGTTTTTCATCAGGGTTCTTAGTTGTTACACTTTCCAAATACACCATACAACCTTGGCGGAAATACTTCAGTACTTTGAGTTGGGATACGAGAGGCAACACGTTACCAGATTTCTCTCCTTGTACAATGATCGCTTCATCTTCCGAAAGGGGAATTTTAACAGTTTTATCCTTACAAACGATTTCTGCCTTATACTTTAGACGGCCAGTCCATACCAACTATCACATCAAAACTTCCTAATTACACTGGGAGTAAATCGATAAGGAATGGTTGGTCGTTTATGATGAGGGGACAATTTCAGACTTTTTGGTCAACTATTATAGACTTACCGTTAGCGAGCTCTATAGTATAACGATCTATTAGTTCACTAACCAGCATATTTTCCAAGGGAAAAAAGTTAACAGATACAAAACTCCTATCAGTGTCCGTATCAAACAAAACTGAAGCATACTTACCAGAAACTAAGAATGTACATGTCACTACGTTTGGGTCATGTCGCACTTCACCATATCGAATTACAAAAGTGTGTTCCCTGGCTGGGTTGGAAGTTGATACATGTGCTTGGTTTTGCCTCCTCGTTGCACCATGATTCAATTTGGGGCAGTTTATCCTAAAAAGATACGTACTACCACATTTATAGCAAGTATGGAGATTCATTGTGGGTGGAGTTTGTTTGTTGAGTTAATGTCGGGTTGGTTGTGTTTGAGGTGGTTGAGGACGACGGGTCTGGTTTGTTGGAGGTTGTCGGTCAATATAGTTTGTGGTAGTTATGCAGTTAGGGGAATAGTGCCCGGTTTTTCCACACTTATGACACACTACCAGTCGACATCACCTACGTGATGCAGATTAAACTTTCAGCATTTCGGTAAGGTCCCTTTGTAAGCTTCTTATTTCACATCAGAACTGGTTATGTCATAATTTTGGGTCATTGGATGGGCTCTATTATTTTGTGGGTTCCCTTGTATTCTATTCACATAATCAGTTCGTTTCAAACTTGATGATTCCCCTAGCATCCTTATCACTCCACTCCTCGTGAGGTAGGAAGTTACAACACCAGCTATGGAAACAACACTTTCCAAGGTTGGGTGGGCTATGGAGTTTACTATACTTCTCATAGCAGAGGTTAATCCCCAAATATAACGTTCAATACATTGGATTCCGGTGTTACTAACCATGGTACTAAACGAGCTAATTTATTAAAACGATTGGTATACCCCACATGGTCAGCAACTTTCATTTCTAAGTTCCAAAGTTCATGTTCTAACTTCTGGATTTCACTTCCTGGAAAAAAGTGTTCCAATAGAAGAGTTTTGAGTTCAGACCATGTCATATGATTTATCGCTTCTTGTCCCCGTGATTGTATGATTGTATTCCACCACATTAACGCATGATCCACAAACATACAAGTGGCATACTTGAATATACAGTCTGGAAGATAGTCACTGATGTTGATTACAGATTCCATCTTTTTGATCCACTTAACCAGTCCATTGGGTACCTAAGTACCCTTGAATTCTGTCGGTTTACACGATGTAAATTGCTTAAACGAACATTCCCGACACAGGGTTTCTTGGTTGTTACTATTGTTATCATGTATTTGGTTGAGCATTAACATTTGCAGTTGTATTGATATTTGGTAGGGGAGGGGTTTATTCATGACATTATTGGTGTTCAAAACGGGTTCGGGGTTCCCAGTGACATTAACAGTCGGGCGAGTATTATTATTGTTAATAACAGTATCAGTAGTCAACGGGGTAGAAATGCCCTGGGCTACATTATTGTTCGGCGGAGGTGTAGTATCAGTGTTCGTAGTGGTGCTCGACAGATGATTAATAGTTGTGTTTTCACAAATACCAGTAGTGACTTGTGCTATAATAGTCAGCAACACTGCTTGTAATTGGAGAGCATTCATTTCAGCCACTTCCGCCAGATATAGGATTAGCTTTCTTCGGGGCCATTCTATAACAATAATCAATTATATATTAATTAGTATCATTTCAACTATAACAACTGCATTATCAAGATAATTATAATCATAAACACACAAGTATGACAAGTAACAAGTTTTTATTACCCATAACCGTTATTGTACATATGCATCCAAAATTAGCGCATAGGCTTAACCTGGTATAGGCCAGCGCTTGTATATGCGTATCAAAATTTGTCACTAAGTGACATATAGATTTAACCCGATAACGACCACTGCTTGTAATAATAGTAAACCACAAACATTTCCCATATCAGCCCAACATGCTGCTACAAAATGTTGCATGGGATGTCAAAATAGTATGTACAACCAAACTATACAACTCGTGTTCTACCCATTGATACATATATGATACAACAACCATAAAACAGCAGCCACTAAGGTTGTAATGATTGCCATACAAATCTCCAACAGTGTCATCGCCCGATCCGAGCGCCAACGGCACTGAGCGTTTGTCCTTTGTACGTCTCTCAATTCTCGCTGTATATACCAGATGTGGTCATGCATCTCGTGTATGTGTTGATTAAGGTTGTTTATAGAGGATCATTGTTCAAATATATGATCAGTCAACAAGCCCAACAATGCTGAGTCGGATAGAAGAGTTAGCTTCGGAGCTGGTGTGCAGGTAGACCCCAGGTCGGGATAGGTATCTAGGTAACCTGTACACAAGAAGTTTCTGTCGGGTTCCGGTGGTAATCAGTCAACGATTTAACTTTTAAAACCGGTTTAATAAAATTGGTTTCATAATTATTAATCATATTAATAAACGAATACGCAACGGAATACAAAAACGAGTGATCATCACTTTTAGGAACCAAATAGGATCTGGTTACAAACAACACGATTAAGAAACGAAATGTAACACCCCGTAACCGCAGCGGAAACGTACACGGGATGCAACAGACACATCTGATATCAACAGCATTGTTTATAAAGAAAACACCACTACATTAATTTAAACGTATTACATTGTTCTGAGTTTCATAACCATCTAAGCGTTATCACATAAGTGTTACCGATAGTACATTAACATATTTAATGCAAAATATAGATCTCTAGACTTCCACAAAATAGCACACAGCATCGAACACATATCACTCATTCCAATTTGAGTGTACCAAGAAAGCATGTAAAGAAAACGGGTCAACTACGAATATTTGGTGAGTTTCACTAATTTAAATAAACCATAACAAATCATTATAATAATCATAAATAAGCGATGTAATTATGCTGAGCCCACAAGTGAGAACTCTGTTAATCCCAAAACATATCGATTAACCTCCGGGAACTCTGTTACCCCAAAATACTTCCAATAACCTCTGGGAACTCTGTTACCCCAGAAACACATTTAATAACCTCTGGGAACTCTGTTACCCCAGAAACACATTTAATAACCTCTGGGAACTCGGTTACCCCAGAACACATTTAATAACCTCTGGGAACTCGGTTACCCAGAACACTGTTTCGGGCCTTACACTGTTAGCAACTCAGACAATTACCATCTTAATTCATTACCGTACGATTCCCGTACAATAAACATTATATAAATACGTTCATTTCCATGCGATCAGCATGTACTTAAACACTTTGATAAAAACATGCTTTCCGCCCCGGGAAAATATTTAAAACAGTTCAGTAAAAGGGGCTCGTGAAAACTCACCTTCTTGTGAGCAAAGATGTACTACGGTGCACGGATACTGGTACAGATCTGTAATACGATCCCCAAATCGTTACTACACAATTTCTATCAATATAACTTAAATTCGTGTTAACCGGTACGTCTGGGGACACTGCTAACCCAGTACCGTACACGATCCGGGGACAATGTTAACCCCGAAATACTTTTCAGGACTTAGATTGTGATATCACTTAGAGTTCTTTAGTCAAAACTACCGTTAATTTGTTTTCTCGTTTTACGTGCCTAGCACGGTTATCCGTCTTTATGTTTTCAAAAAAAAATGAGTTTGACCACATACGACCCGAAAATAGTTATTATTGATATTTTCATTAAAGTGGTGAAATTAGAGCTCGGTTAGACACCCCGTTTGGCCGCGGGGCCCGTTTCCGCCTTTAATACACCGGAAACGGTTAAGTCGGGTAAAATTACCCAAATCATCCGAATTATTTTCGGATGATTTATTTTTACTTGATTAACTTAGTTTCATAAAAATCATCCATTTTTAAGGTTTTCAAACACCAGTCAGCTCGCTTAGGCGAACTTCGCCGGTTTACTCGTTTTAAGCTTTAAAAGTTTGTTTTTAAGTTCCATTTAGCACAAATAAATATCCGTTTAGTTTCGGACCTTGAAATTTTGTACAAACCATATTTTGACAGTAAGGAATTTTATAAAATTTTTCCAGAATTAATTTTTATATCTAAAATTTATTTAACCATTTTTAAACGTCATTTAAACACCAAATATGTCGAAAATACCAAACGACCTTCAAAAAATCCCAAATTTTTCTGAGATGACCCCTGTCACCCACATAGTTCCCTGTAATTTTTCCAGAACCAAAAACTCATTTTTCATGCCATTTTTACCAAAACCGAGCTAGAAATCCCTAGAACTCGTTTTACCGAAAAGCCTACTTAGACTTCTCCAATGAACCTGAAATTTTGTGTGTGACTTTTATATGTTATAAAAAGCTTATCTTTAATTTTCCAGAATTTTTCATGATGTTTAGCTATTTTTCACCATTTTTGGCCAAAACCAAGCATTAAATTCACCAAATATTCATCCTTTATCCAAAAATTACCAAAAATTCACAGATCTCATATTTTCATGTGTAGATCATCTCTGTGAAATTTCGTGACCCAACTCTAGGTCTATCACAATCTGTCCAAATTATCTAAATCATACGAAAACCGAACTACCTTGTGTTTTCTAGCGTTAGATCGCAAAGATCTTGGTTTCTAGCCTTTGCTAGCCACTAGATACAACACCTACAAGCACAACAACACCACACCAAGCAAGTTATACCCACAATCAAGCCATTTCTTTCATGGTTTCGATTAAAACATCAAAACAAAGATTTTGACCGTAAAAATTCGTTTTTGACTCTTTTAACTACTTTCTTGGACCAAGATCCTTTGTATAACTTGTATACATCACTTGATCCTCCAAGAATCGGTTTCATATCGGGTTTTCACCCATTTTTCATTTGAAACCTCATTTTCTCAAGATTTGGATTTAAAAACCAAGATTAAAACATGACAACAAGTTTATACCTTGTGATTCTTGCTTAAAAAGTTGAATTTAGGATGGATGTGTAAAAGGGTTGAGAGGATTTGGAGAGTTGAGATGTAGAAAAAGAAAAATGAATGTGTAATGTGGATGCATAAGACCGATCGGTCCATAATGGAGGGTGGGGTGGGACCCACATCTTCATTCTTGGCCACAAACTTGGATTGTGTAATCCGGATAATGTTGTGGATAATCTGGTTCAGTTCGTTTTTCAGTTAAACGTTTAATTCGGCTTAAAACGAGGCTAAAACGATCGTTTTTCGGCTTAAAATTTAAATTTATATAAAACCGATTTAAAGATTTTAAAAACTTAAACCATGACATTTGTTGACTCAACACATCATATTGTCGGTAATTGTGCATCTTTTTCGGCTTGATCGATCGTCTCTTGCTTGGTTTGATGTTAAAGGTTTCGTTTATCGTACCGACGTACTAATAAATCGAATTCCTTTTTCTGTGCTATAATTCACTTATCCCGAAGCTTTAATACTTCGTAAACATCACTAAATATTATATATTTCGTCTATAATGTAATTCCCGATTCGTTCGGGTTTCAATAGCCGTTCATCGATTAATCGTAATTTCAATACGACTAGCTGTATATTCGAGTATCATTCTTACTGTGAATCTTATATACTCGTATAAACACATTATAATTCATATATTCAGTATTGAATAACACGTAAATAGTATATTCCGGCTAGGGTATACCTGAATTTGCCGGAATCGTTACATTCTCCCCCCGTTACGAAAATTTCGTCCTCGAAATTTTACGCATCAACTACTTCCTTTTGCGGAAATAGGTGGGGATATTTCTTCCGAAATTCGTCCTTTCGTTCCCATGTATATTCTGGGCCTCGTTGCGAATTCCATCTAACTTTAACCAACGAGATCTTATTGTGTCTAAGTTGCTTGATTTTCCCGTCCACTATTTCTATGGGTTCCTCTACAATGTTGAGCTTATCACTTAATTGAACCCCCTCTAAAGGTAACACCGATGTTTCATCCGACAGACACCTTTTCAGGTTCGACACGTGAAACACGTTGTGAACTGCACTCAGTTCATCAGGCAGTTCTAATCGGTATGCTACAGGACCGATTTTCGCAGTAATATCGAATGGTCCAATATATCTCGGGGCTAACTTCCCCGCCTTGCCAAATCTAACCACACCCTTCCACGGTGATACTTTCAAATACACCTTATCACCTTTCTCAAATGACAACGGTTTTCTACGGGTATTGGCATAACTCTTCTGCCGATCCCGCGCGGCCTTCAGATTGTTCTTAATTTCAAGGATTTTGCTGGTCGTTTCCTGGACCAGATCTGATCTAATAACCTGTGTGTCGCCCACTTCAGTCCAGCAGAGTGGCGATCGGCATTTCCGTCCATACAATGCTTCGTAAAGCGCTGCCTTTATACTGCTATGGTAACTATTATTATAGGAAAATTCAACGAGTGGGAGATGTTGATCCTAATTTCCCTTAAAATCCAGTACGCATGCACGAAGCAAATCCTCCAGTGTTTGGATGGTCCTCTCAGACTGACCGTCGGTCTGAGGGTGGTAAGCTGTGCTTAGATCAATACGCGTTCCCAACGCTTCTTGGACAGCTTTCCAAAGGTTGGAGGTGAAATGGCTATCCCGATCAGAGATGATCGAGATGGGTATACCATGACGAGACACAATTTCATTTATATAAATCTGCGCAAGTCTCTCAGTGTTATAATTATTTCTAATCGGGATAAAATGTGCCGATTTGGTTAATCGATCCACGATTACCCAAATTGCATCATGTCCACGGGACGTCTTAGGGAGATGTGTCACAAAATCCATCGTGATCTGCTCCCACTTCCATTCAGGAATCTCCGGTTGTTGTAACATTCCCGAGGGTTACTGGTGCTCCGCCTTAACCCTCGCACACGTCGTACACTTGCCGACGTATGTGGCTATATCCTTTTTCATACCCGGCCACCAGTAGAACTCCTTCACATCCTGGTACATCTTATCCGATCCCGGATGTATGGAATATTTCGATTTATGCGCTTCGTCCATGATTAATTCACGAAGGTCATGGAGGGTCGGGATCCAAATCCGATTTTTGAAATAGAGAATTTCGTCCACGCGCTGTTTGAAATTCTTCTCGTTACCGTAAAGTCCCTCTTTTTCCAATTGTTCCTCTTTCAACGCCTCGCGTTGAGCGACTCGAATCAAATCCGAAAGGTTTGACTGGACTATCATCCCCAGCGCTCGCACTCGCAATGGCTTAACCCGATCCTTCCTACTCAAGGCATCGGCTACGACGTTAGCCTTGCCGGGGTGATAACGGATGTCACAGTCATAGTCGCTTAACAACTCGACCCATCTTCGTTGCCTCATATTCAGTTCTTTCTGATCGAATATGTGTTGCAAACTTTTATGATCGGTGAAGATGGTGCACTTTGTACCGTAGAGATAATGTCTCCAGATTTTAAGTGCAAAGATAACTGCTCCCAGTTCTAAGTCATGAGTAGTGTAATTTTTCTCGTGTATTTTTAACTGTCGAGAAGCATAGGCTATAACCTTATTATCTTGCATCAACACGCATCCTAACCCTCTCCGGGATGCGTCACAATACACGACAAAACCATCGTCTCCATCGGGGAGACTTAAGATTGGCGCTTGGCACAATCTTTGTTTTAGCGTTTGAAACGCCGTTTCCTGCTCTTCACCCCATCCATACTTTCGATCCTTTTGGGTCAAAAGGGTTAAAGGTTGGGCGATGCTGGAAAAGTTCTCTATAAATCGACGATAGTATCCAGCTAAGCCCAAGAATTGGCGGATTTCCTTTGGCGATTTAGGCGCTTGCCAACTCTTAACTGCTTCAACCTTACTTGGATCAACGTGTATTCCTTGATGGTTTATGACGTGACCAAGGAATTGCACTTCTTGTAACCAGAAGTTACACTGGGAGAATTTTTCATACAACTTCTCCTGATTTAGAAGTTCTAGAATTGATCTTAAATGTTGCTCGTGCTCTTCTTTATTCTTCGAGTATATCAAAATATCGTCAATAAACACGATGACGAATTTATCGAGGTAGGGTTTACAGACTCGATTCATGAGATCTATGAACACTGCTGGCGCATTTGTTAGCCCAAAAGGCATAACTAAGAACTCGTAATGACCGTAGCGAGTCCGGAATGCGGTTTTTGGGATATCCTCCTCCTGAATTCTAACCTGATGGTATCCCGATCTAAGATCTATTTTTGAGAAGTAGCTCGCACCTTGTAGTTGGTCGAACAGATCATCGATTCGGGGGAGAGGATACCTATTTTTGATTGTCAACTTGTTCAACTCCCTGTAATCAATGCACATTCTAAGACTCCCGTCCTTCTTTTTCACGAATAGTACCGGTGCACCCCACGGGGAATAACTAGGACGAATAAATCCTTTATCCAACAATTCTTGCAACTGGTTGGATAATTCTTGCATCTCAGATGGTGCAAGTCGGTAAGGTGCCTTAGCAACAGGGCCAGCTTGAGGTAACAGATCGATTCTGAATTCGACCTGTCGGGTTGGCGGTAATCCAGGAAGTTCCTCTGGGAAAACTTGTGGAAATTCGCGTACCACGGGGATATCGTCCACCCGTTTTTCCTCAGGATCCGTGGCCGTCAAGCTCGCTAGATACGCCACGCATCCCTGGCATATATATTTTAACACCTTGAGGTGGGATATAAACGGTATCATATTGCCCGACTTCTCACCCTGCACTAATACCTCTTCGTCATCCGACACCCGGATCTTGACGATTTTCTTTTCACAGTTTATTTCTACCTTGTTACGTGCTAACCAATCCATTCCCACTATCACGTCAAAACTACCCAATTCTACCGGTAACAAGTCAATCAGAAAGGATTGTTCGTTCAGAATAAAAGGGCAATTCCGAACTATCTGATTAACTATCATGGTTTTACCGTTAGCGACTTCTACGGTGTAAGGTTCTATGGTTTCACCAATAGGAAGGTTTGCTATCGACAGGAATCTAACGGAGACAAAACTTCTATCGGCGCCTGTATCAAATAATACAGAAGCGTAATGATCAGAGACGAGGAATGTACCTGTCACTACGCTGGGGTCCTGGCGTTCCTCGTTCGCCCCCATCACGAATGCTCGGCCTCGCGCCGGATTGGACGACGATGCCTGACCCGAGGGTTGCCTCCCGTTTCCTCCCTGGTTCAGTTTCGGACAGTGTCTTTTGAAGTGATCCGTGCTGCCGCATTCATAGCAAGCACTGCTGGTGGTCACCATTTGGTTTCCTTGCGGGTTCTGCTGTCGGGCTGGTTGAGTCTTAAATGGCTGCGCACGGATAGGTTGTGGTTGTCGGTTCAGGTTGTTCAGATTTGTCTTACAATTTGGTGCGTAGTGTCCAATCCTGCCACACCGGTGGCACACCACCTCTTTGCACACGCCACCATGGTAGTAACCACATTTCCCACACTTAGGAAACATTCCCTTCTGCGGTTCTTGCCCCCAGCGGACTCTCCTGCCACCTTCAGTGACCCACATTTCCCGAACTAGTCATGGCGTAGTTCTGGGCAGTGGGTCTAGCACGTTTACCTTGCTGCTTTTCCTGGGTCCTAAGGTCATGTGAACTCCGCTTCCCCCCAGCGGACTCTCCTGCCACCTTCAGTGACCCGCTTCTTACGAAATCATACGTGACGATACCAGCTTGCGTCACCGCACCCTCATACGTCTGGTGTCCCCCAGAATTGACTATACTCCTTACAACTGGAGTTAGCCCCCAAATATAACGCTCCACTCTCTTCGACTCTGGGGTGACCAACCATGGTACCAATCGCGACAACTCATTAAACCGGTTCGTATAACCCAAATGGTCTGCCCCCTGCATTTCCAGGTTCCACAATTCATTTTCTAATATTTGCAATTCGTTTTTCGGGCAGAAATGTTCCAGTACAAGAGCCTTGAGCTCCGTCCAGGTCATGCGGTTTGTCGCCGCCTGGCCCCGGGTCTGCACTATCGTGTTCCACCAAGTCAAGGCATGGTCCGTGAATGTGCAGGCAGCATACTTAACAACACAATCCTCGGGGCAGTTGCTGATATTCACCACGGATTCTATTTTCTCGATCCATTTAACTAATCCATTTGGTCCTTCAGACCCGCTAAACTCTAGAGGTTTGCACAACATAAAGTCCTTGATCGAACATCCCCTGGATGCACGAATCGGTTCAGTACGGTTCGTCTCTACCGTAGGTATAGGGCCATTACTGTCTGTAACGACCACCCTAGGCGGTGCGTCATTACTCGGAATCGTGTTATCATTCTGCGGAGGATTAGTATTTCGTTCCCCGTCATTATTGGTGGTCGTTTGATTGCTCGGAGGGGTTGGATTGGTCGAATTGTTAATACTGGCGGCGATGCGCGATACTATATCCGGTATCGCCGCCTCCAACTGTCGAGCAATCAAACGGCTCACGTCCACTTCCGACAATTGGGTTGAGCGTTTTGGTGCCATTCTACACAACATTCAGAAAAATATATATAATTAATACAAGTTCCAATCATAAAACACAACAAACATACCATTCATTAATAAACATTAGTATATATTACACAAACATCCGTTCACATTACTTCCCTGTCACACCGTTACATCGGCTAAATTTTCATACATAGGGCCTATGTCGACATCATCTCGACATAACCCGCAATGGGTCAGTGCTTGAATGATATCCAAAAGTATCTATAATGATATACCCAAAAAGAGACCCTCATAAGGGCCAGTGGTTGTATTATAACTACCCAAGATTCACTCTATGTTAGCATCACCACTAACTGCTTACACAGAGTATCAAAAAGCGGTCCCTGACTACCACCACCCTAACATGATCTAAACACGGTGGTATACCAACCAAACCAACACCGCCGCCATCCCCACAATCACTGCCATTAAACCCCGGATCCGTGTTTCCATCCGGTCAATCAACCCCAGGGAGTAGGCGTCCTCCCTCCTCAGCTGCGCGATCGCATGCTGGCAGTCCAGTATGCAATCCACCAAGTGATTCCTCCTCTGAATACCCACCGTCAAGGCGGTGGTGTGCTCATTCATCCGCTCGGTGAGCACCCGGAGCCACGACGCCACGGTGGAGGGACGCTCATCCCTCACTGGCCTGGGGGTACCCCACACAGGTGGCGGCACAGGCCCGGGCTGGGGGCGGGAGGACTCGCCTCTGTGGTAAGTGGATCTGGGTGGGGTAGAGGTAGGTGGAACATACGGGACACTGATCCGCGCCGTGAGCGCGGGGACCGGGTCTGGGAGGGGTGAGGGTGACCTGAGGTGCGGGTGGGGTGGGAGACCTGGTAACCCTAGCAGGGGAGGACAAGCTAGCACTCCTAAGGCTAGTCTCAGAAGGCTCGGTGCTGGAAGCTAAGCGTACACTCCTAGAGTCCCCGGAACTGGCCTCCTCCGGGTCCTCCTCTACAGATAAACTTCGTGATCTTGACATGCTTACCTGTACACAAGTTAGCAAACATATAGTCCTTTTCATAATGTAAATCATGATTAAATTAATATACACACATTTATACAACCTTGTCACATAAAAATATTATCATATACTTGCACATATGTTGCCGATTTTACCTATTAATGTTCCCCGTGACTTCCCCTGAATTCCCTCGTGCGGACAAGTCTGTTATTATGTTCCGGACCATAATAACTCACTTGTCTATCCAAGTTCATCCAGACCTCGTCACAATAAATTATTAGTTGATATTCAGATCCTATAACACCTTGAGCTACTGGTTATATTTTAGGTATCTTTTAAAGACATCCTAATTCTTTATAACCAATGGCACTGAAACCAAGTTCTATAACACCCCGTAACCGCAGCGGAAACGTACACGGGATGCAACAGACACATCTGATATCAACAGCATTGTTTATAAAGAAAACACCACTACATTAATTTAAACGTATTACATTGTTCTGAGTTTCATAACCATCTAAGCGTTATCACATAAGTGTTACCGATAGTACATTAACATATTTAATGCAAAATATAGATCTCTAGACTTCCACAAAATAGCACACAGCATCGAACACATATCACTCATTCCAATTTGAGTGTACCTAGAAAGCATGTAAAGAAAACTGGTCAACTACGAATAGTTGGTGAGTTTCACTAATTTAAATAAACCATAACAAATCATTATAATAATCATAAATAAGCGATGTAATTATGCTGAGCCCACAAGTGAGAACTCTGTTAATCCCAAAACATATCGATTAACCTCCGGGAACTCTGTTACCCCAGAATACTTCCAATAACCTCTGGGAACTCTGTTACCCCAGAAACACATTTAATAACCTCTGGGAACTCTGTTACCCCAGAAACACATTTAATAACCTCTGGGAACTCGGTTACCCCAGAACACATTTAATAACCTCTGGGAACTCGGTTACCCAGAACACTGTTTCGGGCCTTACACTGTTAGCAACTCAGACAATTACCATCTTAATTCATTACCGTACGATTCCCGTACAATAAACATTATATAAATACGTTCATTTCCATGCGATCAGCATGTACTTAAACACTTTGATAAAAACATGCTTTCCGCCCCGGGAAAATATTTAAAACAGTTCAGTAAAAGGGGCTCGTGAAAACTCACCTTCTTGTGAGCAAAGATGTACTACGGTGCACGGATACTGGTACAGATCTGTAATACGATCCCCAAATCGTTACTACACAATTTCTATCAATATAACTTAAATTCGTGTTAACCGGTACGTCTGGGGACACTGCTAACCCAGTACCGTACACGATCCGGGGACAATTTTAACCCCGAAATACTTTTCAGGACTTAGATTGTGATATCACTTAGAGTTCTTTAGTCAAAACTACCGTTAATTTGTTTTCTCGTTTTACGTGCCTAGCACGGTTATCCGTCTTTATGTTTTCAAAAAAAATGAGTTTGACCACATACGACCCGAAAATAGTTATTATTGATATTTTCATTAAAGTGGTGAAATTAGAGCTCGGTTAGACACCACGTTTGGCCGCGGGGCCCGTTCCGCCTTTAATACACCGGAAACGGTTAAGTCGGGTAAAATTACCCAAATCATCCGAATTATTTTCGGATGATTTATTTTTACTTGATTAACTTAGTTTCATAAAAATCATCCATTTTTAAGGTTTTCAAACACCAGTCAGCTCGCTTAGACGAACTTCGCCGGTTTACTCGTTTTAAGCTTTAAAAGTTTGTTTTTAAGTTCCATTTAGCACAAATAAATATCCGTTTAGTCTCGGACCTTGAAATTTTGTACAAACCATATTTTGACAGTAAGGAATTTTATAAAATTTTTCCACAATTAATTTTTATATCTAAAATTTATTTAACCATTTTTAAACGTCATTTAAACACCAAATATGTCGAAAATACCAAACGACCTTCGAAAAATCCCAAATTTTTCTGGGATGACCCCTGTCACCCACATAGTTCCCTGTAATTTTTCCAGAACCAAAAACTCATTTTTCATGCCATTTTTACCAAAACCGAGCTAGAAATCCCTAGAACTCGTTTTACCGAAAAGCCTACTTAGACTTCTCCAATGAACCTGAAATTTTGTGTGTGACTTTTATATGTTATAAAAAGCTTATCTTAAATTTTCCAGAATTTGTCATGATGTTTAGCTATTTTTCACCATTTTTGGCCAAAACCGAGCATTAAATTCACCAAATATTCATCCTTTATCCAAAAATTACCAAATATTCACAGATCTCATATTTTCATGTGTAGATCATCTCTGTGAATTTTCGTGACCCAACTCTAGGTCTGTCACAATCTGTCCAAATTATCTAAATCATACGAAAACCGAACTACCTTGTGTTTTCTAGCGTTAGATCGCAAAGATCTTGGTTTCTAGCCTTTGCTAGCCACTAGATACAACACCTACAAGCACAACAACACCACACCAAGCAAGTTATACCCACAATCAAGCCATTTCTTTCATGGTTTCGATTAAAACATCAAAACAAAGATTTTGACCGTAAAAATTCGTTTTTGACTCTTTTAACTACTTTCTTGGACCAAGATCCTTTGTATAACTTGTATACATCACTTGATCCTCCAAGAATCGGTTTCATCTCGGGTTTTCACCCATTTTTCATTTGAAACCTCATTTTCTCAAGATTTGGAATTAAAAACCAAGATTAAACCATGACAACAAGTTTATACCTTGTGATTCTTGCTTAAAAAGTTGAATTTAGGATGGATGTGTAAAAGGGTTGAGAGGATTTGGAGAGTTGAGATGTAGAAAAAGAAAAATGAATGTGTAATGTGGATGCATAGGACCGATCGGTCCATAATGGAGGGTGGGGTGGGACCCACATCTTCATTCTTGGCCACAAACTTGGATTGTGTAATCCGGATAATGTTGTGGATAATCTGGTTCAGTTCGTTTTTCAGTTAAACGTTTGATTCGGCTTAAAACGAGGCTAAAACGGTCGTTTTTCGGCTTAAAATTTAAATTTATATAAAACCGATTTAAAGACTTTAAAAACTTAAACCATGACATTTGTTGACTCAACACATCATATTGTCGGTAATTGTGCATCTTTTTCGGCTTGATCGATCGTCTCATGCTTGGTTTGATGTTAAAGGTTTCGTTTATCGTACCGACGTACTAATAAATCGAAATCCTTTTTCTGTGCTATAATTCACTTATCCCGAAGCTTTAATACTTCGTAAACATCACTAAACATTATATATTTCGTCTATAATGTAATTCCCGTTTCGTTCGGGTTTCAATAGCCATTCATCGATTAATCGTAATTTCAATACGACTAGCTGTATATTCGAGTATAATTCTTACTGTGAATCTTATATACTCGTATAAACACATTATAATTCATATATTCAGTATTGAATAACACGTAAATAGTATATTCCGGCTAGGGTATACCTGAATTTGCCGGAATCGTTACACGAAACAACCAAATAAACATGAATATTAACAGACAATATTTAAGTTCACCTCGGTTAATAAATAACCGATTGAGACATCGAGGTTCAACGAACGAATTCTAGTTGATGAACCGAACACGAAAGAACGGGCGGTGGTGGTGCATAGACGATGGCGGTGGCGCGTAACAGCGGTGGCGGCAGCAAGTAGACAGCAACACAGCGGAGGAATGGCGGCTTGCGGCATAACAAAGGCTGGTGGTTATGTGCGTGATACATGGAGAAATCGAATGGAAGTTTGCGACTGCCCTGGGTGTCTTTCAAGAAACTTGGAATGAATAATAATAAATTATGACTCCAACTCTTGGA
This sequence comes from Bidens hawaiensis, assembly GCF_021521415.1. NCBI lineage: Eukaryota > Viridiplantae > Streptophyta > Magnoliopsida > Asterales > Asteraceae > Bidens > Bidens hawaiensis. The sequence continues at coordinate 50,001 of NW_027500521.1, forward strand.
GTATATATCTGTCTCCAAGTTTTCTTTTTCTCCAAGAATTTTATATTAGGTTATTTATTAATAAGATTATATTAGTATTCTTATAATAATAAATCCTAACTGGCCCGAAGTTCAACTTGTTTTAATTCTCGTTTAAAGCCCAAACTAATTTATTTAATTAGTAAATAAACTATATTATTTATAACTATTAAAAATAATAATAATAATTCCGTCATATTTATATTCGTCATTTACCGTTTAACAACTTAAGCGGATTTTAGTTCGTTGCCCAAGGTGTAACTCTCACGGGTCATAACCCGGTCAGCCACATTGACTTTATCGATTCGGTCCATAATTCCAACAGTCTCCCACTTGGACAGTCTCTGATTAAGTTGATCTATGCTGACATCCAGCAGTGCTCTAGCTACACATAGTTGCCCTCAACAGGTTATGACATTTTAAATTCATTAACCAAAAGATTTTTGAATACATATTTGCAAGATAATGAACTTATACTAATCGTTGTCATCTATCCTTTCTGTATAATAAACCAATTGAACAATGAGACATGGATCAGATCAATCTCATATGGCATTCAATCATTATCGTTTTCATTCTCAAGTCAAAGTGGTCTAATCAAACACATAGTAAGTTTGGGTGAGGCCTCACACTTTACAGGTTTGAATCAACGAAGGCTGCAAGATGTCTAACTGTTACATATCACATAAGAGTACATAATCCCATATAGATTACATATAACTCCCACTGAACTTCAGAATATTCCCAACCAATGCCTTTATAGCCGGCAGTTACGCAACAACGGTTGACAATGATCAAAGAATAGCCTTTAGTAAACGAAAGTTCTAATATGCATCTTAGGTCTAAGGGTACTAAATGAGTATACCAATATCAAAACATCTTATGATTAAGATCCATGAATATAATTTGATGCAAGTTACATCCAACGTCATTCATAATGAGGTTTGTTAGTTTGAAAGTTAACTCCTTGAATCCAAAGTCAGAATAGTCTTAATTCAGAATCGTTCCCACGAGTCTGACCGAATACGGATAATTTAGAATACAATATTCATGGATTAATTGTATTAAAATGAACACAGTTATAATATTCAATATTTGCATTTAACCATTAAATCAAAAGTGAATTCAAAAGTAAAACTGTTTAAATGTTCATACATCCAAATACTAAATCAAAACAAATGACTAGCTAATCTAAGACCGATAGCATTCCGGTGTTGGTTGTGCTTGTCCTGATTCATCGGCTTAGTGAACGGGTCTGCTAGGTTTTGATATGTGTCTACTTTGCTTATTATGATGTCTCCTCGTTCCATTATTTCCTGAATAAGGTGGAACTTTCTTAGAATGTGATTGGCTCAATGATGAGTTATGGGCTCTTTGGCCTTAGCAATAGCACCTGTGTTATCACATAACACCTCGATTGGTTTGCGAATACTCGGAACCACATCGAGATCAGCGATGAACTTCTTCATCCAAGCAGCTTCCTTAACAGCATCTGATGCGGCTATGTATTCAGACTCAGTGGGGGAATCTGCCACCACACTCTACTTGGAGCTTTTCTAGTAAATAGCTCCTCCATTAAGAGTGAATACAAATCTTGATTATGAGCGAGAATCATCTCGGTCAGTCTAGAAGCTAGAATCAGTGTAACACCTTACAATGAGCTCCTCTTCCACTCCTCCAAACACTAAGAACATATCCTTGGTCCTTTTCAAGTACCTTAGAATGTTCATTACTACAGTCCAATTGGCAACGCCAGGACTTTGCTAAAAACGCTAGTCATGCTTAAAGCATACGAGACGTCAGGTCTAGTGCATAACATAGCGTACATAATAGAGTCAGTCGCTGAAGCATATGGAATTGCTTGCATGTGCTTTGTCTCAATGTCCGTTGCCGGAGATTGCAATTTACTTAACACGGTTCCTTTTGCTATGGGAACAACTCATTTCTTGGAGTTGTCTATTGAGAAGCGTGCCATTACCTTGCCTATGTATGTACTTTGACTTAGTCCAATAAGCCGCTTAGACCTATCTCGGTAGATCTTGATTCCCAGAATATAAGCAGCTTCACCAAGATTTTTCATTACGAAACAAGATCCCAACCAGTGCTTAATTTCCCTAAGTATATGAATGTTGTTTCCAATGATCGGTATATCATCCACGTACAATATGAGGAATGATATTGTGCTCCCACTAGCCTTTCTGTAAACACAAGGCTCATCTTCATTTTTGATAAACACCAAATCTTTGATTTTCTCATCAAAATGTAGATTCGAGCTGCGAGATGCTTGTTTCAGTCCATAAATGGACTTATTCAGTTTGCACACCCTATTAGGATATTTAGGATCGACAAAACCTTCAGGCTGAACCATATAGACATCTTCATAAAGATGTCCATTAAGAAAAGCGGTTTTTACATCCATCTACCATATCTCGTAGTCATAATATGTGGCTATGGCAAGTAATATCCTTATTGACTTAGTAATAGCAACGGGCGAGAAGGTTTCATCATAGTCAACCCCTTGAGATTGAGTAAAACCTTTCGCTACTGGCCATGCTTTATACTCTATACATTTTCAAGCATGTCGGTTTTTCTTTTGAAGATACACTTGCTCCCTACTACCCGAAATTCGGGGGTAGCTCAACCAAGTTCCAGACTTGTTTGTCATACATAGATTGCATCTCGGCGTTCATGACTTCCTGCCGTTTCTCAGATTTCGGATCTAAGACAGCAGATTTGTAGTTAGTAGGTTCATCATTTGACTCGACTACTAATAGAACTTCGGGACCATCTAGATGTCATAGGTATTTAGAATTTGATATGCGATTCCTACTACTTCTGCGAACGCTCGTGTTTATGTCTGATGTATCAGCAACAAATCTTGATGATCAGACGCCTCAACTTCCTCAGCAGTTGTTTGTGGTTCTTGAATTTCTTCAAGATCGACAATATTATTTCCAGTTCGTCGATTGAGAATTTATTTCTCGAGGAAGTGCCCTTCCTTTTGATTAAATGAAATTTGCATCAGGGTGGAAAAAATAATTTCCGTTTTGGTAATAGTATCCGACGAAAACAACTTTTACGCCGCGGGGATCGAGTTTGTCATCAGAATCACTAGTAACATATGCATCGCGTCCCCATACTCTAAGGAAAGCTTATTTGATACCGTCGCCTCCTGAGGAACGCAATTTGCATCTTATTAGCCTTCACCAGGTATTTCCATGGTGAAGGCTCCTCAAGAACGTTTCGATACCATGCAACAGCTTATTAGCTACAAAATGAAACAGGGATCCCCTGTTAGTGCGCATGTCGTTAAGATGAAATGGTACATTGACCAACTCTAGAAACTCGATTATCCCCTGTTAGATGAAATGGCAATTGAATTCATCTTAAACTCTCTCCTCAGCTCCTACGACCAGTTCGTACTGAATTTCAATATGAATGCATGGGTGAAGACAGTGCCGGAGTTTCATGTTATGCTTAAGACGGCTGAGATGAATATTCCTACTAAAACCAAGGTTACAAAAGTTGCTAAGCGGAACCTAGGCGGCTGACTGAGGAGTTGGGTGTACTCGGAGTACTCGGGGAGTACTCGGACATTGTAAATATAAAGAAAATTAAATTTTGGATATTATGTATATGTCAAATATACTAAGTTTACTAATATTTATAACAAAATAGGTGAATATCAATATAAATAAAAGAAATACATTTTTAAATAATAAAAATAATCTAAAAATTACTAATCATTAATTAAAAAAATGATATTTGTTCGTAAATATTATTGAAATACGAATTTTGTTTTATTTTTTTTTAGTTAAAATCGGTTCAAGTTCACCGATAAGATGTGTTCTGGCTGAGATTGACCACATTTGAACGATTCTTAGTAACTAGGCGGCTTTATAGAAACTCGCATCGACGACATACCTTGTATCGAGTACTCGGAGAGTACTCGGCCTTGTAATCCTACGTTTACAACATTGAGTAAAACTAATCTAGTTCTGATGGTTCGATCTGCTGGTGTCAAGAATCCTAAACCCAAGAACCGGGGTTATAACGGTAAAGGCAAGAATAAGGTTACTGTTGCTGCCAAGCATGCCACCAACACTAACAAGAGTGTTGCAAAGGTACCACCGTCGCCTCCTGAGGAGCGCCAGTCCTACAAGTGCAATAAGATGGGGGTACCAGATGCGTAACTGCCCGAGCATCTAGCTGAGCTAGCAAGGAAGAGGGCCAATGGTGAAGGCTCCTCTAAAGGTATTTCCATATACGTTATTGAACTTTTCACTATTTCTAGCAACACAGGGTATTTGCGTTCCTCAGATGCAAATTGCGTTCCTCGGAGAGTACTCGGCCTTGAGGAGCCTTCACCAGTTATCACCAGCTAATAAGCTAATAAGATGCAAATTGCCCCGGGCTTGTTTCTGGAACATGCCTTTGAGTTTCTCAAGAATCTCATAGGCACCAAGATCTTCCAAGCCCTTAGAAAGCGTGACATGGTGAATAGCATAATGCAAGCGGCTTAAGTAGAGTCGTCATTATGCTTCACAATAACCTTTCTGAGAGTAGTTGTATTGTTTTCAGGCTCCAATGCAACCGGTCCATCGAGAACATAGAGTTTCTTTGCCATTTTGAGAACAAGTCTCAAATTATGGTGCCATTCAAGAAAGTTTGTGCCATTCAGCTTTTCTTTCTCAAGAATAGTCTTGAGGGTGAATGAGGAGTTGTTATCAGTTGACATCTGTTTAAATAAGCAAAAGTAATTTAATTAGTATTTTCGATTCATAATCCTATTATTAATGACTCAATTAACATTAATAAAATAGGACTTGAGAATCTGGCTTCCAGTTAGTAATGGCAGCTGTAGCACACAACATTAGTAAGTGGTTAGGCAGACTGACAACGATTGCCAATTTTGAATAAATCACAACTCTCGGTTATGAGGCCTATTAAAACAGCAATTGCCTAAGTAGATACGTTTAGCCTCATTTATGCCCACTTTAGTCTTCAGACAGCTATAGCACGTAACAAAAGAGTAAAGTAATAGTCGCCCTAGTACAGTCACGTGTGAAAGGGGCGGATGTGTCAACGAAATCCTTTCACCTTGAAGGGATAGGCTAGAAAACAACTGTGGTGTTGTAGCTCCGAACACTTGAAATTTCGCAGTATGCCTCAAGTGTGTCTTTTAGTAGGTGGCATAGAATATTGATTTTAAAAATTGGGATTAATTTTAGAGTTTGCCGAATAGAGTAAAAGTCTAGTTTTACTGTATTAATCGGGACAACATGATGAACCCTTTCATCTCTCAGGACGCTTAGTTTTAAATAACCTATTGAAAATAAGTTTGTCGCGATATAACTAACCAATATTAAGTTAATAGAAAATCTATTAAGTTATAAGTCTTTGGAAATTAAATAATGTTTAATTAGAAAAAAACATTATTGGTTAATTAAAATTTATTTTAATATATTTGGTATTAGGTTGGTGGTATTATAAAATATTAAAATAAAGCAAGCAACCGCAATAGCAAACAAGAATATGTAAATCTTAAGTGGCAAATATAGGTGATTGGTCTTGCCAAAGCCTATTAGCAAGACCAATCGGGTCAAGGGTTCACGACACAAAGCAACCACAAGGATGTACTCTTGGTGCATCCCGTAATCTTTGTTAACTCCCACTGACTTCAAGAACTCTGTGAGCTCGTCCTCGTTTTCCTTCGGGTCTTCTTCGTTACAATATTATAAAATATGTATAATGAAAAACCAAACCCTATCTATTAAAATTTTGAACCATCAAAGTGGCCAAAAACCATAAAATAAAACCAAAAAATAAAATATAACTTTGAACCATCCATATGGCCAAAATCAAAAACCAAACAACCAAACACACAATGGTCGGGCCAGATTTACATATTCAATAAAAAATGAAATTGCCCAATATTTTGGTCAAATAAAATAAATAATAACTTTGACCAAACTAAGATTGTGCTAGAAATTATCTACATCAAAAACTTCAACTAGCTTGAAGTTAATGATGTAGATCCAGTGAAAAGTCGGGATTCGACTCGTATGTTTTAACCTGGCTCTGATACCGCTATCGGGTTCCAGTGGTGATCAGTCAGCGGTTTAACTTTTAAACCTGGTTTAATAAAATTGGTTTCATAGTTATTAATCATATTAATAAATGAATACGCAGCGCAATACAAAAACGAGTAATCATCACTTTTAGAAACCGTACAGGATCCGGTTACAAACAATATGAGTACGAAATGAAAACAACCGAAGAAATATTAACAAAAACTATTTAAGTTTACCTCGGTTAATAAATAATCGGTTGAAACACAGAGGTTCAACGAACGAACGCTCATTGACGAACCGAACACGAACGGGCGGTGGTGGCGCGTAGACGATGGCGGCGATGCGTAACAGCAGCGGCAGCAACGAGTACACAGCAACAACAACGGAGAATTGGCAGCTTCCGGCTTAACAAAGGCTAGTGGTTATGTGCGTGATACACGGAGATATCGAATGGAAGTTTGCGGCTGCCCTGGATGTCTTTCAAGAAACTTGGAATGAATAATAATTAATTATGACTCCAACTCTTGGAGTATATATCCGTGTCCAAGTTTTCTTTTTTCCAATAATTTATATAGGTTGTTTATTAATAAGATTATATTAGTATTCTTATAATAATAAATCCTACCTGGCCCAAAGTTCAAACAACTTAAGAGGGTTTTAATTCGTTGCCCAAGGTGTAACTCTCACGGTTCATAACCCGGTCGGCTGTGTAGACTTAACCGAGCCAGTCCATAATTCCAACAGTCTCTCCCCTATGGTATATCGATCGAGGTGGGGAAAATGTGTGTTCAGGTGAACGCACCCTCACGCGGGCAATCTGGCGGGTCATTTTAGTAGTTGGAGGTACTGGTGTATGGTGCACAGGTAGAGTAGGGGATCTGGGAGCTCTAACCGGGAAATGATAAGCACTAGTAGCTCCAACCTCTTGCCTAGGTGATTCCCTAGGGAGATAACTATTGCATCTGTAGCCCGATAAATCAGGCTGGTCTGTCGGGACCTCATGTGGGACTATAGAATCTCCTAAGCTTTCACTTACTTCTTCCTCCTCAGGTTCCTCTTCTAGATCTTCTTCTTCTTCATGTAGTACTGGTACCTCAGTAGATAGACGATCAGCAGCTCTCGACATATTTATGCATACAAGTGTTAGTAATAAGAATAATATTTTTTAATAATATTGATGACAATAAGATACATACAGGTATTCATACACATTAGCACAGATAATTATATATATATATATATAATTAATATTATATTTTATACACATATGCTGCCGTTTTTACCTATTTGAATGTCCAACGATTTCTTTCCGAATTCCCTCGTACAAGCAAGTTTGTTATTACCTTCCGGACGATAATAACGCACTTGCCCACTCGAGTTCGTCTCAAAAGTCTTCAATGTATATTATTAAATGTTATTTATTCCCAGAGCTAATCGAGCCTACGGTTATATATTAGGGTATCCTAAAGGACATCCTAATTCTTTATAACCAATGGCCCTGATACCAACTTCTGTCACACCCAGTCTAGGTAAATGCGGAAGCATAATATGGGAATGTAACAGACACCTCTGGTATCAACAACGTTGTTTATAAAAAAATTAACAAACTAAATCACATCATGTTACATTGTTCTGTACTACGTTTACAAACTAGATGAAATACACATAACCGGTTCTCCTGGTTGTTTATTATTTAATAATATACTTGCGTCTATCTACACAGTGTCAGTCTCATCCTTAGTTACAAAACTCACATAAGCATATTATTCCAACTTTGGCTCACCTGAAAAGCATGTTAAAACGGCTTGTGAATACCTTCACAGATCTCAGATCTGATAGATTATTATAACTAAGACGGATCTAGTTCATGATGCTCTTATCCGATTATGTATTAATGTTATATGTAATAGTATAGATTGTATATATGTGTATGTATAATATTAAGATGAAGCTTGAGAGGATTTGGGCAGAGGTTCAATAAGTAAATCTCAAAACTAAAATTAACAGTGGAATGAACCACTATATAGAGAAGATGGATCTAGTTTGTTACACATTCCGTAATGAACTAGCCTTCACTTCGTTACATTACAATAAATGAAATAAACATAATGAATCACCCCCTGATTCGTTAAACATCCTTAACGAATCAGGAGGGAACATAACTTAAGTCTAGTTCGTTAAACATCCTTAACGAACTAGATGATACATTAACGAACTACATTAATTTTCTTTAATAATTATTACATAAATAAAACGGCAAATACTCTAATGATAAATACAATAACGATAGATACAAAGACTCGAGACACAAAACCGTTTACTAACAGACACCCCCTCGTCTTGAGCTCTTTGTCTTTTAACTTTTTTGAAGCGCTTTGTTTGCCAATCTCTGCAACTGTGAATTCCATGCTCATGAAATACCCGAACAACGCGTTGAAACTGCATTGCACGGTCATAGTCTTCACTGCGCTCAAATATAATCTTGTTCTTGAAAAGCACGTCGTTGTCAGTCTCTGTCAAGTTCACGAGCCACATCGGATCGATGATCTTGATTAGCTCGGTCTTTAACCCTTTACCCAAGACAATGACGGCCTCGAGTAGTACCAGCGGTTGAGCGATAAATACATGTGTTGATTCAACGTCTTCACCGGCACACTCTTCATGGTCTTTGGCGGCTTTACTTTAAGAATCAACTTTCTCCAGCCCATCCTTGGATCAATCTCATTAATGCGCTTACGAGTAGGGACCTGTGGCTTAAGAAATTTAAACCCATGTTTGACCTCAAATAGCATATGTTGATGAAACCAATCTGCGATTCGATCACCCCCACGGTTTATAAACGGCCGACACACGAGGGTCCGAACATCCCAACGCGGTAATGAGAGAACATCAGTGATCCTTTCATAACATTAGATACCGTTCTCCCATTTGACAATACATACTTTCAACTCAGAATCATAAAGCCATGAAATAATGTCACCTCGCACTTTAGTTACGTTCTTGAAAGACGTCATCTGATTAGCTTGAGCACGAGTGACAGCTTCAATCTTCTACTCTTCATCAACATAATGATACGCTTCAATGATCTTTCGAGCTTTCTTACTTCGATAACCAAACCACCTCTGAATATCAGCATCAGTCGGGTTTTCAATCGAATCAAATCTCGTATCAACCACATGTTTACCCTTTGATACTTTATCCAAATGATCCTCAGCTGCTTTGAATGTATCCTCAGTAAATACTGGAGCACCCTGATAAACATTGGTGTGTTGAAACAGATCAGGGTATTCCTCAGCTGTCACATCCTTAACCTCAACCTCCTCATCTTCATAAATTAAATTCGTATTCATCTGAATAGTCGGATCATTTAAGATCTCTTCATTGTTCTCGACCTCGACATCAGGCTCAGCTTCTAACATGGTCAATTCATCCTCATTTAAGCCAAGCAGTAACGAAATTTGCTCTCTTGTTAGAGACCTTTCCACAAACTGTCCCTCCTCAATCTCGTCCCTATTCACAACACTTCTCACCATCCCCGATCCATCAACAAAACTGACGGTGTTAGCTTCAATCATCTCAATGGTTTTGGCGGCAGTATAGTCATGATACAAAATAATCTGCTTTCCAGAATCATCAGCAGCACTTGTACCTGCACCAGAGGATGACCCGTGAGTTTCTTTAGGCTCACCACCTGCACCAGACTCATCAGGATCTTCTTCATCATTCTTGAACTTCTTAAGTGCATCATTCTTGCATGTTAACTGCAAGATGAGATCCTCCTGCTCTTTGATCTTCACCCCCTGAGACTTAACAATCTCACGAAGATCTTTTGTTTCCTTTTAACAATAAGAGATATATCCCATCAGTCTTCGTTGATTGTCCATCATACGTTCTTGAGTCATACGGTCAGCAGACATTTGGTTTTAATATAAATGAAATAGACTCAAGACCATATTCATCTTTTGATCATGTGTCATTGCAAGAAACTAAGCTGGGATTGGTTGAACAGGACCTTGAGGTCGGTTAAGCCTTAAAAATGAAAAGTCCATTGGTTGTGGAGGCATCAAAGTCAGTGTAGGAGAAACCACCGATGTAGCAGTTGTAGGCCTTGGAATTGTAGATAAAACAGATTAAGGAATCACACCAAGCTTAGGATCCGACTTATGCGTGGTCGTCAAAGTGAGTTCCGGGGTGCTAGTAGTAAGCGGCGCCACCGGTCTTTAAGAAGCGGACGACCTTGGAGGCTGAACTCCAAAATAAATGCCAGCACCAGCCGACACTCGTCGCTTAGACGATCCTTCAGTGGCTAACTCTTTCCCTTTTCTCTTGCATTGAGCGGCAATTGTAGCAGCTAAAGCCACCTCAACCGCAGCTTGTTGTTCAATAATAGCAATATCTCCATCATCACCATTACCACCATCACCACCATCATCATCACCAGCATTCCCACCTGGTCCATCCTCACGCTCAGAATCTGAATCATCATGGATCCAGCGATCATTTTCAGGACATACATAATCTGGATTCACCAGATGACCAATTAAACGTTTGGTCGGAGAAGGATCCTTCGTATACACCTTCATCCGTCGAAAAGTATCAGCCGTCATATGCTAAAGCGGCATCACATCGTTCACAATAACTTGATCTATAACCAGATTAGGAATCAAATCTTCAATAATTAACTGGAGGAACCGAGGATACGTAAGAAACTTCTTTCTTTGAACCATCTAAAGACATTGTTCCTTCAGATGATAAAATATCATTTCCGAGAAGTTGAAGTTCTTGTTTAAGATCAAAGCGACAAACGCCGATTGTAGCATAATTCAGCATTCATCGAAACCACCCTTTCGACCTCCCAAGCAATGGATTAGTACATGTAATAAATATTTGTACGTTGGGCATAATCCATTCTTGTTGTACATGGAAGCTTCAATGTCACCACTGTAGAATACTCGACGAAACAAACCCTTGATCACCTTTTTATCAAAATCACATGGATGATCAACAGTATCTCCAAACCGAAGCACACGTCGGATTACATCAATATCAACGGTGATAGGCGTTTGGTTGATTGTGGCTTCAATATGGTTCTCAACTTCAACGTATCTTGCCGTATTTCAGAATTGACGAACGATGCTGAATCGAACATCAGGATTTGCAATGATAGAGTAATAAATACGTGAGCGACGTAAGAAATCCATCAACCCTCCAAATACATTCTCATAAGAAAAATTTGTACCAACAAAGGCACAAATATTATGTTTCTTGTCATACGGAAGCAATGGCAGATTTTGTTGTTGTTGTTGTTGTTGAGCAGCAACAGGAGGATCCTGATCCATATTATCAGCCGTAATTCTGAATAAACAAAATCGAGAATTAGTTATAATAAATAATAATAATACAATTATAATTAATCTTATAATAATAATACTAGTGTATATAAATTATTTCAAACTGTCATTCGTTATATTCATTACTGATTCGTTATAATGAATGGTAATTCGTTATAACGTATCAGTTACTTCGCAATCAAGTAAATAATTAACGAATCAGAATTAACGAATTACTATAAAAAGGTGAACGAATTGAAATATAATTTGTAATAAATAATGAAGGGAAATCTGATTTGTTATAAATATTATTCGTTAATTTGATTCGTGTGATATGTATAACGAATTGGACACGAATGAGTTCCAATTCGTTACACACTAACGAATGGCTAAATTAGCTTAATTTTTGACTTAATTGGTCATGGTCAAAATTACCAAGAACAAGTAAAAGTCAAAATAACTCGTCTGAGATCGATTACACCATAATCATCGATAGATAGCCGAATAAAGGATCAAACTGATCTCAGAATCTCATCGCGAATACAATGCTATCAATCGTTTAAACCAAAACATGGTAACAATAGGTTAAATTAAGATTTAAGAAAAACCTCTAAAACCCGATAACATAATCATACAATTAACCCACCAAACATACATCAAATTTGACAAAAATCATTACGGTGTGATCATCTATACCTTAGGATCACGAATATATGATCAGAAAATGGTTTAATGAAGGTCGAATTTTTCTGAAAAATTTCGCCAGAGTAACAGTACAATAGGGGAAGAAGAAAATGAATAGGAAACTGATTCGTATGCACACCGTCCTATATAGCCAAACATTGTACGAATTTCAAGGTATCGAATCATTTGATTCGTTTGAATTTTGAAATAACGAATTAGATAATTCATTATCTGAACTTAACACGTGGCATAGCGAATTAGATTCAATTCACGTATAGTTCGTTAAATATGTATAACGAATTGAGTGTCATTCGTTACAGAGTTGCGGAAGCGAATTAGGGTGTAATTCGTTGAAAATGACCTAATTCGTTATTCATAAATTAACGAATTGCCTTATTTAATTTTAAATGAATAAAAATAATTAAATAAATGAATTAAATATTTATATAAACCAATTTTAAGTTAAATGAATTACCGAGGTCCCATATCTCGATAATCGAATACCTTAATGAGTTTCAATTTTTGAAACACATAACTTAAATGAATTAAAATAATATCAAATGTTAGTGCACGGATTTGGTGTTCGTAGCGATCGAATAAGTTAAAACTAATTTGTTTATCAAAATATTTACAAAAGAAATATCCGAAAATGAAAAACATAGAATAGAAAATATTTTTGTGTTTTTGTATGGTTTATCAAAAGGAATACATATATTTTGGATTTTTGTTGTGTTTGAGTAGAGAATCATATTGACCGAATTGTCCTTCCATCACAGTGTTATATTTCAGCGATATTATGACTGGCGTTAAGTCGGTCATTGATATCGTTGTCCACTTGAATCTTATAACAAACTTTCGAGCATTTCTGTGATATGATTATTGGTAATATAATAAACTATCAGCCTCTAATCTCGGTTCAAGCTTAATTTGATTTTTTCCATATCACCCCAACTTGAATTAAACCATTATGGTGTTGATTCAAATTTTGAAGATTTTAGAACTTTTGAGCAATGCATCAAGTTTCCTTTACTGTGAGTGAGTATGCACGAGTCCATCTGTCAGCTTACATACATTGTATCCCCTTGGGTCAGTTTCTTATTAGTATTGAGACGCGCGCAAGGGAGGAACAAATGTATGACTAATAGCGGATTTTGATCAAGTCAGTAATATAGATTGTACGGACTACAACACTGATCAAGTTTAATGACTTTGGGTTTGCTCTAAAAGCAAGTGAAATATTCATGCTTATGAATACCCAGATGATTAAGCCGCATAAAGACTTACAGTATCCAGAATCCTAACGCTTGTTATTTGCTTTATTATATTTTGGGTGATCAACAACTATAAGGCTTGAGTATGACAGGTTATTACATTTCTGCCGTCCTCACCGAGATTTTTGCTAGAGACTAACACCTCTTTCAATTTGGCTTTTCTTTATGTTTATATCACATATTTTTACTCTAACAGCTTGTTTAAGACCTATCAATGCACCAATGATTAAGCGCTCAGTCTTTTAAGCTTAGTTCTTGCTGGATTGGGGGTCAAACAATCAGTGTACTATCATTTTCTCTTTTTGCTTCAAAAACTCAAGATTTTGAGGAGCATAAAACAAAAATGTATTTAATCGCCACAGTTACTTTCAGTCTATAGAATAATAGCTATCCTATCAATCTACAAGTAGATAACAGGACTAAAACATGCAAGCATGCTCCACAAACTTAAATAACCGACATAATTTTCAGCGAGAAAATAAAAATAAAAAACATAACGAACGCCTCAATTACTTTTCAATGTCAGGTAAATGACTATCCTGAGAATTTATCAGGACCAAACATATACGAGTACATGTCCTTCAAATAGGAGTAATTGACATATTTTTCAGCGAACGTAATTAAAAATCTTTTGGTTTTTCTCTTTACATACATAAAACACACTTTTGTTTTGTCTTTTTCGGATTTTTCTATACAAACTAGAAATTCACAATCTTTTTGATTTTTCAATTTTATAAATAAAACTAAAAATTTCACAATCTTTTTGATTTTTCAAATTTTTTAAGATGTTTTTGAAATGGGAGTAGTAAGAAACTTCAAACCGTATACATACATACATACATACATACATACTAAGTGAATCCTTAACACATATATACTAAGCAGAATTATCAATTAAAATGGGAGTAGTAAGAAACTTCAAACCGTAGTCGCGAAGATGTTGTTGTATCCACAAAACCTAGGAACAGCAACTCGAGGCTGCAACATACTCAGCTTCGTCGGTTGAAGTGGAGACCGTTGTCTGCTTCTTACACTGCCAGGAAACAAGCCGGCTTCCTAAGAATTGACATCCTGCTGTGGCAGATTTGAAATTAATCTTGCATCCTCCATAGTCTGAGTCAGAGTAAGCGGTAAGATCAAATGTATCGTCCTTGGGGTACCATAACCCGGTGTCTGGATTGCCCCTCAGATATTGAAGAATACGCTTGACCGCTGCCAGGTGAGTCACTCGGGGACTAGCTTGGTACCTAGCACATAAACAAACAGCAAACATTATGTCGGGTCAAGAAGCAGTAAGATACATCAAAAAACCAATCATAGCTCGATATAGGGTAGGATCGATAGTATCCTCCAATTCATCCGGTGATGAATTGTGCCCCACGGGGAGAGGAGTAGAAGGGGTTTTTCCGGCAGTAATCTTGAATCGGCTCAAGACGTCGTTCACGTACTTAGTCTGGTGAATGACGATTCCTTTCGCAGGCTAAGGAACCTGCAACCCTTAAAAGAAGTTCATCTCTCCCATCGAACTCATTTCGAATTTGATTTGCATTGACTTCTCGAATTCCTTACACAACGCGTCGTTTGTTGACACAAAGATTATGTCATCAACGTAAATCTGAACGAGGAGAAGATCATCACCAATGTTTTTCTAAAATAAAGTGCAGTCAACAGTCCCACGTTTGAAACCATTATCCGTCAAATGGTCGGAGAGCGTGCCATACCAAGCTCTCAGGGCTTGATATAAACCATGCAATGCCTTGTTTAAGCGATAAACTCGGTCAGGATAATCAGGGTCTTCAAAACCTGGAGGCTGTAACACAAACACTTCCTCGTGTAGTTCACCATTGAGAAAAGCACTTTTATCATCCATTTGATAAACTTTTATGTTCTTGTAAGCTGCATGGGACAAAAAGATTCGTATAGACTCTAATTTTGCAACCGGAGCATATACTTCAGTGTAGTCAATACCCTCTTGCTGATGAAAACCTTGGACCACTAATCGTGCCTTGTTTCTCACAATCACCTCATGATCGTCTTTCTTACATTTATAAACCCACTTAGTCGGCATCACCTTCTTGACTCTAGCAGGTTTGTCGATAAGATCCCAAACACCCAAACATGCAAACTGCTGTAATTCTTCTTGCATGACTTCTACCCAAGAAGGATCTTGAAGTGCCATACGAGGCGTCGTAGGCTCAACTTGAGATAGAAAGCAAGTGAATTTAGCAAGATTTACAATTCCAGATGAATGCAAATCTGCATAAGCACATAATACATTATTCTCACTTGACGAAGCAACTTGATGACGTGTCTGAATGCCCACATCAAGTTCTCTAATAATATTTTCTTTCGGATGATAATTATGAATCCTAAGAATGGGATTCTCATGATTAGTAACATTTCAAATAAATTAGTGTAATGTTCTCCCAGCTCGTGAGATGAATCATCACTATCAAGTTCAATAACTTGATCATCAACTGGAGTATCTTCAGAAGAAGTAGATGCAGTATCAAAGAGAACTAGAGAATCATTATCAGGATCTTCAGTTGGAGCATCGGTTGGAGCTTCAACATCATTAGAACTTGAAAATCTTGGAATTACCAGTTGTTCTTCAAAGTAAGCACGAACCAAGTCTTCATCTGGTTGATCAGTTGTTGGAGTAAATGAATTAAATAAACCATCATAGTCAAACATCCAGTCGGGACCTTTCCCTTGAGGAGGTGTGGTGTACTTTTGACAGTCCACATGGTACCATTACTCATCACAACCAGACGTGAAGTTAAATACCCGTTTCTTAGGTAAATAATAACCCAAAAAATACCCTTCAGTGGCTTTTTCATCAAACTTACCCACATCCTTCTTCAACATCGTACAAGGACACCCAAAAGGTTCCAAATACTTTAAACTAGGCTTTCGACTATTCAACAGCTCATAACTTGTCTTCTTGAGTCTTTTAACAGTTAGAACTCGATTGAGCGTATAACACGCAGTATTCACCGCCTCATTCCAAAATTGGATAGGTAGCTTTGAATCAGCAAGCATTGTTCTTGCAGCTTCAATCAAAGTTATGTTCTTTCGCTCAGCAACACCGTTTTGTTGTGGTACGTATGGTGCACTGCATTCTCGATGAATTCCCTTCTGTAAACAAAAGAAATCCAATACAGTATTTTTAAATTCAGTACCATTGTCACTTCGAATTCTCCTCACTTTTTGCTTGTTTAGTGATTCGGTCTTAGTGATTAAATTCTGAACAAGAACAGGTGTTTGATCTTTCGAACTCATAAATAAGACCCATGAGTATCTTGAATAATCATCGGTAACTACCAGGCAATACCAATCTCCAGAGATATTTGCACGATTCACTGGACCAAAAAGATCCATATGAAGTCGTTCAAGAGGAGGATCAATAGAGTTCAATAAGTTAGAAGGATGCGACTTTTTCTTCTGTTTGCCCTTTTTGCAAGCAATACAGTGGTAGTATAACTTAAAATTTTTCAAAGACACACCTTCAACTAAGTCATTTGCCATTAGATAGTTCATCTTACGAATATGAATGTGACCCATTCTACGATGCCATAGAACAGAGTCTTTCTCAGTTGCTTTTGAGACAAAACATGTTTCGATAGATGTTGATACTTTAGAACTCATATTTAAGACATAAATATCATTTGATCGAGGTGATCGCATGATAACCATATCCTCGGGAATCACATCTCCCGGTTTCAAAATCAGACATTCTTTATCAGTAAATACAGTAGTGAACTTTTTGTCACGAATCTTAGAAACGCTCAATAATTTATGATCAACCTTGTCACAATAATTAACTTTTTCAAACGTAATGTGACCATTTGAACATCACCTGCTTGTGTAATCATACCCCCAGAATTCCCAGCAAACGCCACATAACCCCCTTGAATATTTCACACATTTGTTAATAGGTCGAGATTTCCAGTAATATGACGAGAACATCCGCTATCCATTATCCAATTTTCACCAGAAATGGTTTTGGATGTACCCTACACACAAAAGAAAATGATTAGTTCAAAAAGGCAGCCCAGGCCTCAGTCTTGGGCACCCTTTGGTTTTCATGAGTAACAAAACTTGATTGAATTCAACTGTTGTTCAGAAACTTGAGAATAAGTTACAGGCTTCTTAGACTTTCGTCTAAAATAAGCAGCTTGAACGACATTTGATTTCACATTTTTGCATAACGGTTCAATTGGAACAAACTTTGGTTTAACTTGACCATAAGTTTCATTCACATGAACTACCTTTCGAGGATTCACGTTTGAGAACATGATGTGAGTATCATCATCATACGACACAGGTCGTTTCAGAATCTCTTTTATCTAACTGATTTTGACTGATCTTTGACAAATGGATGAAGATTCTGAAATCTCTTCTGTCAACAGTTTCTCACAACATGACCTTGTTGACCGCAAAGAAAGCAGCTTCGCATGTCCACATGGTCGTTTTAAGGTTTAGCGGTAACATATGACACAGAAGGATGATGACTCACGTTCTTGGTAAAGCTCTTAGCTAAATCATCAGATGACCCCGATTTCTTTCTCAAGTAAAAATCTAGGTTAGAACAGTTTGAAAAACTTGGCAAAGTATCGGTTCCAGTCGATTTTACAAATTGAACTTTCTTAGCATGTTTTAAGACTTTCTTAGGTTTAGTCAAGGGATCAGATGTAACTGATGTTTTAGCTTGAGAATACTGACGTTCAAGATCTTGAATCTTGGAGGTTTCATTGTGAAAAACACTTTCAATCAGTTCTGGTTTAATGATACTAATTGTAATGTCTTTCTCATTGAACATCGTGTCTATTCCTTTTAAATTAAACACACGACCAGTTGATGGCTTGAAAACATTTGGATTGGTGAAATGCAACAAAACCTTATCAGAAATTTTTGGCTTTTCTGGTTACTTAGCTTTCACTGGTTAGACCTTAACATGATTTTCTTTTTTCACCTGAGTTGTGTGCGAACCATACACAGCCTCCTCAAATTCATGAGGTTCACAAAGTATGTGATTAGAACTTGGAATGTTCGTGTTCTTGTGTATTATTCCAGGTTCGAACACATCCTCAAAGATGACTTTATCAACATTTTCAACAAAGACTTTGTTTCTTTGACCATGAGGTTTTTGAATTGTAGATTGGGTTTTAACAGTTTCAGGTTTAACATATTTTGCTTTTTCTGAAATCACAGTCTCTTTAACAATCACATCCTCTTCTTTTCTAGAAAAAGGATTTGGTTTGTAATCATTCTGAAAAGGTGGTGGAATTTCAACAAAACCTATACCTTTCTTTGAATCTTTTTTGCTTTCCAGATACTTCAATTATTTCATTTAGCAAAAAGGAAGAGTTTATGAATTTTCCCAATTTGTTCTTTAACTCAAGAACCTCATTTTCAAGCTCGGTTATCTTTGATCTATGTTTCAAAATTTCTTGAAACTCTTGATCATTAATAGTCATTTTAAAGATAACTCAGCTTTGAGATCATGGTTTCTTGTCGACAAAGCTTCAATCATCTCACGAGATCTCATTTGAGATTTCAAAGATTGTCGATAAGTATCCTTTAGTGAAGCAAATTCTTTCACTAAACACTCATTGTGATTTTTCAAGGAATCTAACTTAGGCTTGTTTTTCTCACATTCAACACAAAGAATAGAAGGACTAACCTCATTGATTTTGGCCATACAAGCAAAAGTAGTTGGAAGCTTTTCACACGAGTCATCAGAATCAGACTCAGAGTCATTGTCAGAAGATAGTTCGCTTCCACTTGCATCTTGAAAATTCTCAGTTAATTCAAACATTGCCAGATTTGCTTGATTGTTACGGCACAGCAATCTTTGTGACCAATCATCTCCATCCAAGTTGGACAACATTGCTTGTGATTAAGAAGAAAACGGTTTAGTTCCAGAAGACTTTCCCGCATCATTTCCGCTTTTACCAGATGAATTCTGATCTTGCTTTCTGGGACCAGTGTACTCCTTCTTTGGTTTATCACATTCTTTAGCAAAATTCCCAAACTCTTGACAGTTATAGCATTTGACCTTTAATTTATCAAATCCCAATTTCTTGTTCAAAGATGGAAGATCTTTACCCGTTCTTTGCATAAACTTTTTCACTTTTCTGACTATCATAGCCATATTCCACTTCAAGTCCATCGGTTCTAAATCATCAGGATCAATTTGATCATAGTCTTCATCAGTTAAATCGCTCGTTGCAATCTTACTACTAACCAGATTCTCATAAGAAGTCATGAAGGCAGACAAGAAAGTAAAATTTTGTTCGGCATCCCTCATGTTCACATTTGGTTGTGATGAGAATTGATTTGAAGGTGATGAATTTCTAGACCCTCCAGATGACCCAGAACCACCAGATGATCCAGAATTTCCAGCTGTGTAGAAACAAGCACGTGGATCACTATAGATAGTTGTTTCATTATCACTTGCATTTTGTGTAAGAAATAAAGTGATAGGAGAAATGGTTGAACTTAATGGCATACTTCCACCATAAAATGCAGGATCTTGGTTATCCTTTGAAGACTTTTGACATTTAAGATCGTATTCTCGTGCTTTTATCTTTTGCATGAATTCAGATGCTGTCATATCTTCATTGTTGAAGTAATTATTCTCCTTCAAAACCATCAAGAAAGTTGAGTAAGAACTCGGTAAAGCACTTTTAATGGTGTCAATCTTATCAACTTCAGATGTTTCCAACTTCATCTTGTCCATCTCAGCTATCAAGTGATTAAATCTTGTTGTAATCTCTTCAACAGTCTCTCCCTTAAATAAGTTAAAGTTTCTAAACTGAAACTTGAGCATAACCTTCTTACTTTCAGTGGTATTACCCATACTCCTCATACGAATATGTTGGAATAATGAAGCACAAATCTTTATGCTACCAACTTGATGAAAGATGTTTTCGGGTAAAGCCATTGTAAGAGTGGAGTAAGCTTTTGTCTCAATTTCTAACGCTTTCTTTTCTTCTTGAGAATATTGAGATATAGCCTTAGGTGTAAACCAGATAGTTTCATCCCCAATCATTGGAACGGTGTAAACCTCATCCAAGCAATACGAACAATCAGGTTTAACTTACCCTAGATGAGCACGGAAACGGGGTTCCCATTTAGCAAAGTCGTTGAATTTCATTAAACGTGGACACTTTGAATGTGAACCGATCTCGGTGTCTAGTTGTAACATTTGTTGCATAAGCATATTTTGGGAAGCTAATGCATACATACCAGCCATGTTGCTAAATTACAATATTCTCAAACTCCAAGGGTTAAAGGTTAAAATTATATTAACGAACTGTGAACAGTAGAATTAACGAACTGTAAACAGTGTTTTAACAAATTAAAACTAACGAGTTGAAAATTGTCCAGGTAACGAAGTAAATAAAGAATTGGTCTATGAATTAAGTCAAATAACGAATAAGTTTGACTCAATAGATTAACGAATCAAATGGTTTTCTTTAACAAATCTCTAAGCGTAGACTTAGCGAATTAGGATCACGAACTGTTGATTTTCTGTAACAAACCACAAAAATACTCTTAACGAATTAAGTGACGAATTAGCTACAGTTGATAACGAATCAACATATAGCGAATCAGGTTGTTACAACGGTTGTAACAAACTCTGAAAACTTTTGCCAAGTGGCAAAAGTTGTTGGAATTAAAGTTTACGAAATGAGACAAGTGTCACACGAATTGATTGACAGAATCAGAATAGGTAGCAAACTGAGTAAAGAATCAACCACGAATTAGCATATACCATTAACGAAATAGCTTAAAAATTAACGAATTGACTTAAAGATTAACGAATCTTCAAATCTTCATCATGTATTTCCAGAATTCTGGAAAACGTATGAACTCGTAACCCAGTGAAAAATCCGTAATAACACCTCAAAACATTACCAAATCGTTCAGTTAACCTATCGAAATTCTCGGAAACACAACGCGAATCCAAATCACAACATCTCGTAACTAAAATTACCGTAAATCAAAACCAGTTTGTAAGGCCCCGTTACCGGTAGCCCTACTTTCGTGTTGGATTTACTCATAAACGCAGTTCTAATATCAGAGTTAATTAAAACACTCGCGGAATATAAAAACTTTCGTAAAACATTTCATAGCAAAACACATCTTGTCATAAAACAACATCTTATCTTTCAAAATGAACAAAACATTAAACTTAAACGTCTTGAATCTTCCGATGCCAGCCTCTTATTCAGTGCCACGTGTCTCCTCAAGCGAGCTGCCTCATCCTACTCACCTGCGTGCATACTAAAAGTCAGCTACGCTGAGTGAGTTCTAGTTAATCATACATTATACAATACACATAAACTTATATTCTTTCATTCATACTTTCATACGTTCATACTTTCATACTTTCTTACTTTCATACTTTCTTACTTTCATACTTTCATACTTTCTTTTGTATTAACTTGCTTTCATATCTTACGTTATAAAGAGCATTACGCCCTACATTCCTCGAGTATTATTAGGGCTCGGTACCCTCCTTCCTCGAGTATTATTAGGGCTCGGTACCCTCCTTCCTCGAGTATTATTAGGGCTCGGTACCCTCTTTCCTCGAGTATTATTAGGGCTCAGTACCCTCTTTCCTCGAAAATTAGTAGGGTTCGGTTCCCTAGTTCTCGAATATTAGTAGGGTTTGATTCCCTCTTCGTTACCATACAACCATAGATACCTCGAGTATTATTAGGGCCCGGTACCCTCTTCGTAACCATACAACCATCCTTTCCTTCTTTTATTAACTTTATCACATTCATACACATAAGCGTACATATCATACTTACCTTACACATAGCGTTATAACCTGACAGTATGTGCAATATCCGAAGATCGTTCACATACCATCAGGAAATCATTCATACATTTCACATTTTTCACATAAGGCATACACTTATCTCACAGGATAAGCGTATTAACAAACATATTGAGTATGCACACAGCCCCGAAAACATAACACATAAATGGGGCTAGAAACTCACCTGGATCCTATTACGCTCTCCGTTAATCGTTATTCCCTTCTTGAGCTGTGCACGGCTAACTGTATAATATTTACATGTATCAATTAACTACTACTACTCATGTTGTATTTCTATCTTTATATAACCCACAACGAACGGGGGTCCGGGGGCAGCGCCCCTGGTAGCGGGGTTTAGGGGCGGCAGCCCCTAGCAGGGTCCAAGGGGCAGAGCCCCTGGCTGGGGTCGAGCTGTCGTAACACATTTTCCATTATAATTTCGAATCATTAATTAATATGCTACTTAAAGTTCAAGGGCTTATTTGTAATTAAATCATTCTTTTCTAAGTCCAGGGACCATTCTGTCTTTCTTTTAAACTTCTAATTCATCACTCAGTTCTTAACGAATGGGAATTCATAACGAATTAGCCATTATAGCGAATCTGCCTTTGTAGCGAATCAGGCATCTTAACGAACTGGTCCTTATAGCGAATTGGACCTTAATGAACTGATCTGTTCAACGAATGAACCCTATAACGAAGGGGGTTCATTCGTCCCTCTCTTAGCGAATGGCCTTAGTGAATGGCCTTAGCGAATGGCCTAGTTCGCCTTTATTTCCATAACGAATGACATGCTAGTTCGCTAATCTTTCCTTAGTGAATCGGCTAGCGAATCACACCTACTTCGCTAGTTACCCATAGCGAATTAGGGTTAGGTCAGGGAATGTCAGAACATTCCCTGACATACCCTAACCTCGTACCAACCTTTTCCGGCGTCGCCTTTCCGGCGCCGTCATTGCCGGAAAGCTGCCGGAAAAACTCGTTTTCACCGGAAAAACGGGTTTTGGCTCGTTTTTTCACCGTTTTTCATCCCGTTCGATCCAGATCTGAGCTAGGGTGACTCCTAAGCTCATCATAGGTTCGGTTTATACCCGAATCCCCCCGGATCTCGTGACTTAAACGGTTTAACGGTGTCGGCTCGTCGTTTCATGATTATATCTAACGGATTTAAGCTCAAACAATAACATACTATCATTACCTTGGGTCGGTTCTCGGTTTCCTTCGTGATATCGGCTAGAGATAAGTAAGAATTTGAGAGAAATCTTAAGTGTGTGTTTTGGGTGGTTTATAGAATGTGTGAGAATGAATTAAATGAGGGATTAATGGTTTATATAATTATGGATCATGGGCTTAAGCCCATGGTCCTTTCCTCTTTCTTTCATAATCCAAGTCCATAATCCATATCCATTTAACCCAACACTAGCCCAACTCGTATTCTATTTCTCTAAACCGACAACGACCCACTATAAAATAGACGATATTTATTCTATTAATAAATCCGAAATTAGGATGTTACACAGTTTGATCAAAACTATTCCCCTGTTTCGGCCAAATACAAATCCAAACCTCTATCCACACGAACATAATCCAATTACTAATTCCAAATCACAATAACTTTCCAATACCCTAATAACCACAGATTAACCAAACTCAATCCATAACAAGTCCGAATCAAACTCAATTTGATCCAAACTAAACCAGATGTAAACTTATACCAAAATAACAATTAACAGTCCTCTAATAACGAATTAACACTCGAATCAAGAGCAATTGAACACCGAAAGCTCTGATACCACTTGTGAATACCTTAACAGATCTTAGATCTGATAGATTATTATAACTAAAACGGATCTAGTTCATGATGCTCTTATCCGATTATGTATTAATGTTATATGTAATAGTATAGATTGTATATATGTGTACGTGTAATATTAAAATGAAGCTTGAGAGGATTTGGGCAGAGGTTTAATAAGTAAATCTCAAATTTTAAATTAACAGTGGAATGAACCACTATATATAGAAGATGGATCTAGTTCGTTACACATTCGGTAACGAACTAGCCTCCACTTCGTTACGTTACAATAAATGAAACAAACATAACGAATATACCACTTGTGAATACCTTAACAGATCTCAGATCTGATAGATTATTATAACTAAAATGGATCTAGTTCATGATGCTCTTATCCGATTATGTATTAATGTTATATGTAATAGTTTAGATTGTATATATGTGTACGTATAATATTAAGATAAAGCTTGAGAGGATTTGGGCAGAGGTTCAATAAGTAAATCTCAAAACTTAAATTAACAGTGGAATGAACCACTATATATAGAAGATGGATCTAGTTCGTTACACATTCCGTAATGAACTAGCCTCCACTTCGTTACATTACAATAAATGAAACAAACATAACAAATCACCCCCTGATTCTTTTAACATCCTTAACGAATCAGGAGGGAACATAACTTAAGTCTAGTTCGTTAAACATCCTTAACGAACTAGATGATACATTAACGAACTACATTAATTGTCTTTAATAATTATTATATAAATAAAACGACAAATACATTAATGATATATACAATAACGATATATACAAAGACTCGAGACGCAAAACCATGTACTAACACGGGTAAACTACAAATAGTTGGTGAGTTTCATAAGTTTCTATGAGATTAGTATATGTAATCATAGTATTCAGTATGTATGTATGTATGTACGTATGTATGTATGTATGTATGTATGTATGTATGTATGTATGTATGTATGTATGTATGTATACGATGTAATTATACTAAGCGACAAGTGAATCCTTGACACGTTATACCACGTGGCCTCCATTACCACATGCCCCAAAGGTACTATGTCTAACACCACATAGCATGTTACAAAAGGTTCGTGTGGCCTTGTGCAATTGTAAAACATGTTCCAGCATACCCCACTGCCCTGTCAATTGGGTTTTCCGAACCAATAGTACTATACACACGCCATGGGATCGTAGTAAATCACCTGTGGAGGGGGGGACTTTCAAGTGTTAGCACTTACATAATTCACATCATAAAACGTTTTCAAATAAATAGGTATATATAAACATGTATTCCACCCCAAATGTTAGTAAAACAGTTTAAAAAGTGAGGTCATGAAACTCACCTTGTACTAGTATCGAAAGGTAACTCGTGCAGTAAATAATATATCTCGATTATAGCTCGTATCCTATAATCGGTATTGCATTGTTAATACTAGTACAGTCTTTCAACTAAATCGGGTTGTACATCTAGTGTGGGTATGGCTGTTACGCCCAAAAATTTATCGGTAGTCTTAGATTGTGACGTTGTATGATATGCAATATTTAAAACCAGTGTTGGCTCAGTTTCATCGTTTTCCTTGCCTGGCCAAGTTGGCCATTTACGCTTTTCGAAAATAGGTAAGATCACACAAACTTAAGAAACGTGTTTTCTGATAAAATGATTTGATTTATAAAAAATATAAAGTTTTCAGTATCTGGATTGGTCGCATGGTTCGTTTCCGTTTTCACACGGATTTGATTGTACAAAACGGCGTACAATACTCCCGACTTATCTAGCAATCTCATAAAAAGCTCGTTTTTATCAATTCATTCAAAACTATGATATTTGACCACTTTTGACGTTTTGACATGCCAGTCAATTCGTTAAACATAACGTTTCCGGTTTTATCAAAACATATATAATTTAAATCTTTAAATTATTATAACTATTTATATAAATATATAAAAATTATGGGACTTTTTGTACTAACAGATTAAAATATATAGATTTTTATAAGCATAATTCCAGAATTTTTACATTTACCTATTTATTTATAAAAATTCGTTTTATGTGTTATAATTAACCAATAAATCACCCGTTTATAGCAAACGATTCCCGAAAATTCCGAATAATTTCCAGAATGGTAAAACCATCATCAAATAAACCCAGTAAATCTTTCAGAATCGAACACGTTAGCAAAGTAACCTTTCGTGCATAATTCGGCTGTTAAAACTCGATTAAATGAAAATGCACGAATCATACTTAGACTTCACCAATTCATCCCAAACTATTGGTGAGATCTAGCAATTACATTTCCAAGGCAATAAATTTCATAAGTTTTCAAGTAGTTTAGCTATTTTCCTGAATAAATCACCAATAAACGGTAATAAAATCACCAAATATTCTCCGTTTATCAAAAAAGTATCAAATTTAGACAGGGACTCTCTTATATGGTCCCTAACGTCCTTGCAAAGTTTCGTGGGCTAAAATAACTTACATCACAATCTAATCCTAAACAACCCCTAAACGAATAATCGGTTATTACCTTTGCGGTTTTTCCAAGACTTTTGGCCGTTTTCTCGCCTATCCGAGTTCTTGTTTATAAAGCGTACATCTACAGGTCATATAACACCAAACTAAGAATTCATAATCAATCAAAAAGCCTTTGAATTTAGGGTTTCGGTTAGGGTTTGAAATCGAGTTTTCAAACCGTAAAAACGTAATATAAACATTCTAATCCGTGTTTTTGCCCAAAAAACCATATGTTTCTGAATTGTAATCATGTTTAAGATCAAAACTTTCTTTTAGGTGATTTTAAGAGATTTTAGATGGTTAAACATGTTTTGTACTAATAAAAACATGTTTTTTATGATCAAAACTAGGTAAAAACATGATTAAAACTCATTAGTTTTGGATCATACCTCAAATGTTTCCTGCTGGAATGAAGAACACAGCAGATTGATATTATTGTTTGGTTTAAAGTTTAAAAAAAGTCAAGGAAAGTATATTTTAACAAAAATATCTAGGGGGTCCCCCATTATTTGCGGCCGCCAAAGGCCGAGGGGCCCATTGGGCCTCTCTTTTGGCCCACTTGCCTCATTTTGTGTGCCCGAAAGTCAAATATAGGTTCGAAATTAGTTCGGTTTCAGTTTTTGCGAGAAAAATAATTCAGGTTTAATAAACAACGCAAAAATGAGTGTTCTTCAGCCAATTTTTGAAAATTAAGAAAAACGTACTTACTCGTTGTAAAAATCCAAGATGTTTTCACGCATTGCTTAAAACGTCTTATATAAGTGTTCTATAAGTATTTTTCGGCTTGACTGATGATACAATGCTTGTTTGGTATTAACGATCGCGTTTAAGTTCATAGCATATAGTTAAACGAAACTTTTTTCGTTTAAATGGTTTTGTATGTACTGTGGTTTTAATATCAATATGTTAGACCCTATAATGTATATATCACTTATATATGACCCCCGGTATATATACGGGTCATAATCAGTATCGTTCGGTTACTCGTTTAAATCGTTACGAATTAACCGATTAACTATTTACTCGCTACGTATTGAATAAGGTGTACCTCATTTTGTCACAAATGTCACAGAAATACCTTTAGAGGTGCCTTCACCATTGGCCCTATTCTTTGCCAACTCGGCTAGATGCTCGGGGAAGTTACGCATCCAGTGCCCCATCTTGTTTTGTTTGTAGAATTGGCGCTCCTCTGGAGGCGGCGGTGGTATCTTTGCAACATTCCTGTTAGTGTTGGTGGCAGACTTGGTAGAAACAGTAACCTTTTTCTTGTCTTTAGCATCATGACCTCGATTCTTAGGTTTGGGCTTCTTGACACCAGCAGATCTGACCGTCATAACTTGATTGGTTTTACTTGGAATATTCATCTCAGCCGTTTTGAGCATCCTATGAAGCTCCGGCACTGTCTTCACCCATGCAATCATATTGAAAATCATTACGAACTGGTCGTAAGAGCTGGGGAGAGAGTTCAAGATGAAGTTCGTTGTCATTTCATCGGACAGGGGATAATCAAGTTTCTTTAACTAGTCGGTGTACCCTTTCAATTTGACGACATGCGCACTAATAGAAGATCCTTGTTCCATTTTGCAACTTATTAGCTCTTTCATGGTATCGAAAAGTTCTTGACGAGAATATTTCTGAAACATGACCTTGATTTGCTCAAGTATCTCATAAGCACCAAAATATCCAAGCCTTTAGCAAGCTCAGAGGACATGGTGCTTGGCATAATGCAAGCGACTTCAGTAGCGTCGTCCTTATGCTTTTCAAGAACCTTTTTGGCAGCAGCTGTATTGTTTTCAGGCTCTTCTAGAACTGGTCCATCAAGAACATAGAGCTTCTTTTCCATTATGAGAACAAGTCTCAAATTGCGGTGTCATTCAAGAAAGTTGGTGCCATTCAGTTTTTCTTTCTCAAGAATAGTCTTGAGGGTGAATGAGGAGTTATTTTCAGTTGACATCTGCTTAAATAAGCAAAAGTAATTTAATTAGTATTTTCGATGTTATAATCCTTTTATCAATGACCCAATAACATTAATAAACTAGGGACTTGAGAATCTGGCTTCCAGTTACTAATGGCAGTTGTAGCACACAACATTAATAAGTGATTAGGCAGACTGACAACGATTGCCAATTGTGAATAAAGCGCAACTCTAGGTTATGATGCCTATTAAGACAACACTTGCCTAAATAGATACGTTTAGCCACATCTATGTCCACTTTAGTCTTTATACAACTGTAGCAGGTAACCAAAGATTAAAGTAATAGTCTCCCTAGTACAGTCACTTGCAAAAGGGCCGGATGTGTCAACGAAACCCTTTCACCTTGAAGGGATAGGCTAGAAATCATGTGCGGTTTTGTAGCTCCAATAATTTGAAGTTTTGCAGTATGCCTCAAGTGTGGCTTATAGTAGGATGGCATAGATTATTGATTTAAAATTAGGATTAATTTTTAAATATTACTGAATAGAGTAAAAGTCCAGTTTTATTGTATTAATCGGGACAACTTGAAGAACCCTTTCATCTCCCAGGACCGTTGGTTTTAATAACCTATAAAAACTAAGTTTGTCGCGATATTTATAACCAATTTTAAGTTAATAGAAAAATATGTTAAGTTATAAGATTTTGAGAAATTAAATTTAGTTTAATTCATAAAAACATAATTGGTTAATTTTTGTTTTAAAACAAAATATGCCAAGTTGTAAAACTCCTTTTAGAACTTGTTATAATATGGTTGTTTCAATATTTTAAAACTATTTTAAAATATATATATTGATGTGAGGTCGGTTATTATATACCATTTGTAAAATATAAGTAATCACAAAAGCAATAAAAAAATGTAAATCTATATGGCCAAAATTTGTTCGATCTTACTAGAGCCTATTAACAAGATCGAACGGATCACGGGGTCACAACACACAAACAACCACAAGGGTGGACTTGAGTGCATCCAGTCGTCGTCTCGAGCAACTCTCACTGACTTCGTGATTCCTGTTTAGCTTCCTTGGTCTTTATCTTCGGGTCTTCGTTTATTACAATATTTATAAATGAAATACAATATTTACAAAAATAAATACATAAAGGAAAAACCCTAGCTATTACAACTTTGGACCATCAATATGGCCAAAACCATAAAAACAAAAAACCAAATCAACACAAACAACCACAAAATACGGTCGGGCCAGATTTACATATTATAAAACAATCATACAATTAATAAGGCAAGCTTTTGGTAAAAAAAACAAATAAAATTTTTACCAAAATATAAAGTTGCCCAAAAAAAAATTAGATCGAAAACTTTAAAACCAATTAAATTGTGTGTTCTAATTCCGATTAAAAGACCGGTACCGACACATTTGTTGTACCCAAGGCTCTGATACCACTGTTGGGTGTCACACACCAACCTACGGCGAAAATGTTGGTGCGTGAGCTGATTGTCCACAACTCTCAAGGTACTATCACGCAACATTGGAAATTTCAATATATATTTAATAAAATTCAATTAAAACAAATTACTCAAATAAAATCTCCATAAACAAATAATTCATCAAGAAAAGATAAATCATAAAACAAATTTCTTGTTTATTTCTCTATCTTGATTCTTAAGTTTTCTTTCTAATATTGAACTAACTTCACATAACACAATAACCTACATATGCGTTAAAATAAAGTAGTTTTTTCAACACAAGGTTGAGTGAACAACACACCAGTTTTAATGTACATATAATAGAAAAATAAATATTGCAACAAGTCAAATGAGATAAGCGATTTAACCAATGAGCAAAAATAAATGAGATGTCGAAAAGCACGAATGCGATTCACATAAAGCATATAAGCACATAACATGTAAGGTACAAATTGTTAAATACAAGTGACAATAGTTGCAGTTTGTGTATTAAATAGCAGGGAAATAAATATTAAACGCATACGCCCCCAAAACGGTTAAAAAAATGAGTATAAAAGGGGGGGGGGGGTGTGGTACTCACCTCAATAGACGAACAAAGGTGAAATAGAATATTAAGAATGGCGATTCGCAAAAATCATGCGTGACGATAAAGCCTATAAAGGAAGATAGAATACGGATACGCTAAGTTAATGAACTAGATCGATTATGAAAGCTCAATAATTGTAATTATTATTAAGTTAAAATTATATCCTTTTTAATCATAATTAATATATATATATATATATATATATAAAGATATTATATGTAAAATTATTAGTTTATTAATTATATATAAAGTATATAAAAGTAAGATACATCTTTTAAAAATATTGTTAGTTTGTTAAATTATAAATATATTTATATATAAAATTTACTTGTTGTATATGTATATATTAAAACATAAATATTAGTTTTCATGTTACTATATATATACGTATATATACATATATGTTTACAGATACGTATATAAACAGACGAAAGATGCGAGAACACAAGTATTAAATGGTCGGTTTTTACTAAAATAGTTTTATTTAATTATTATTTATAATATTATACTTAATAAATGACAAAAGAAAAATAACAAAAATAGCGGGGTGGCAGGGGGTCGAACCCGCAACCTGCCCCCCCCCCCCCGAGTCAAGAGATCTTACCAGCTGGGCTACCAGCGACGAGCAACATAACCCATAACTGAATAATTATAAACAGACGCAGATATTACCAGATTTGATTAAGAATCCTAATGGATTCAATTGACTAAATCTGTTAATGTTAATCACTCAAGCCTTAGGGCTTTCGTTCATTACATCCTTGCAATCATTATAACGTAAACAATTACCTCGTTTGATGACTAGAGATAGGTTAATTGAACGGGACAGTGGCCGGCGTTGAGAGGTAGTAAACGAGCAGGTAAATGGCCAAAATAACTCAATTAAATAGATGGTTAATGTCGGCTAGGTTTAAGGATCATATCTTTATAATTAATTGAAGTATTATTAACGATTCGTGTTCTTTATGATCAAAATGCGTCGGTGGTGTTAATAAGGAAAAACGAATCAATAAATGATATAATTAACATGTTTAACTCGTTTATTAGGCCGATAATAATAATAATAATAATAATAATAATAATAATAATAATAGCATAATGTGCACAAGATCAATTACATCTAACATGAAAATTATGGTTCAAGTAATAGATTATTTAATTCGGGTACAAGATATGAATGTGGTATCGGGTGTGGGCGTAGGATATCCATATTAGTGATATGGGTTATAACATTATTTACAATTAGAACCCTGAAGTTTGAGAATGGACACAAAAGAAGTTAAAGTTTACAGTTTGGGTTTAACATG
>NW_027500522.1:0-108338 GCF_021521415.1 Bidens hawaiensis
AAATGTTGTTTCTCTACAATCTTTTAGGAATGAAGACTATGATGTGAAAGAACATTAAATTGAAGCTTTGAATGGTTTATTAGACATGGAAGATGATGAGGAGACGAAATGAAAGATAAAGAGGATGAACATGCTCTCTCCTTAAATAAATTTACCTAATCTAAATGATTACTAGACTGAGAAGGAGATTGAAGAGCAAAGGGTAATAATGGAAGAGATTGAACTGGAAAAGGAAAGTAAATGATGAAAAATGAGAGGTTGAGCAGTAGGTGATTGAAGAACTGTCAAAGTTGCAACAAATAGAAGAGGCAGACAATGCTCTGGCCATTGTCATTTTTAAATTCCAACAAACAGAGACTCCTGAAAAACCATTTCCAATTTTTAAACTGTGAATGAATAAGCTGATAATCAATTGGTAAAAAACTTGATGCAAAAAGAATACAAGAGGAGATGATTAAAAAGGCAAATGATCAAGCTGTTGAAAGTTGATTGAATTAGAGCAGGTCAAATGAGACAAGCTACCCAGTTGATTTGATAAAATATGCAAGAAAAAGAATGAGATTTGGTGGTAAGATTACTTATGAATTATTAACAAAGAAAAAGAAGGGAGTAATAAATGTTGTTCCAGTACAATCTTTTAGGCATGAAGACTATGATGTGAAAGAACCTTAAATTGAACCTTTAAATGGTTTATCAGAGATGGAAGATGATGAGGAGGAGGAAGAAATGAAAGATAAAGAGGATGAACATGCTTCTCCTCAAATAAATTTACCTAATCTAAATGATTACTTGACTGAGAAGGGGATTGAAGAGCAAAGGGTAATAATGGAAGAGATTGAAAAAAAAAAGAAAATATGTGAAGAAAAAGGTGAGTTGAGCAGTAGGTGATTGAAGGACTGTTAAAGTTGCAACAAATAGAAGAGGCAGACAATGATCTGGCATTGTAATTTATAAATTCCAACAAACAAAGACTCCTGAACAAATTGTTCCAATTTTTAAACCAGCTTAAGCAATTGGTAACAAATCTTGATGCAAAAAATAATACAAGAGGAGATGATTAAAACGGCAAATGATCAAGCTGTTGATAGTTTATTGAATTAGAGCAGGTCAAATGAGACAAGCTGGCCAGTTGATTTGATAAAATATGCTAGAAAAAGAAAGAGATTTGGTGGTAAGATTCCTTATGAATTATTATCAAAGAAAAAGAAGAGAGAATAAATGTTGTTCCTCTACAATCTTTTACGAATGAAGACTATGATGTGAAAGAACCTTAAATTGAAGCTTTGAATGGTTTACTTACCAGATTGTAAACAATTGCTTATCAGCTTCTTCATTCACCAGTTTAAAAATTGGAACATTTTGTTCAGGAGTCTCTGTTTGTTGGAATTTATAAATGACAATGGTCAGAGCATTGTCAGCCTCTTCAATTTGTTGCAACTTTAACACTCCTTCACTCACCTACAGCTCAACCTCTCCTTTTTCTTCACTCATTTTCCTTTTTTCAGTTCAATATCTTCCATTATTACCTCTGCTCTTCAATCTCCTTTTCAGTCTAGTAATCATTTAGATTAGGTAAATTTATTTGTCGAGAAGCTGTTCATCCTCTTTATCTTTTATTTCTTCAACCTCCTCATCATCTTCCATGTCTGATAAACCATTCAAAGCTTCAATTTAAGGTTCTTTCACATCATAGTCTTCATGCCTAAAAGATTGTAGAGAACATCATTTATTACTCCCATCTTTATCTTTGTTAATAATTCATCAGGAATCTTACCATCAAATCTCTTCCTTTTTCTTGCATATTTTATCAAATCAACTGGCCAGCTTGTCTCATTTAACCTGTTCTAATTCAATCAACTTTCAACAGCTTGATCATTTTCCGTTTTAATAATCTCCTCTTGTATTCTTTTTGCATCAAGATTTGTTAACAATTTCTTATCAGCTTCTTCATTCACCAGTTAAAAAATTGGAACATTGTAACGATTCCGGCAAATTCAGGTATACCCTAGCCGGAATATACCATTTATGTGTTATTTAATACTAAATATATGAATTATAATGTGTTTGTACGAGTATATAAGATTCCCAGTACGAATTATACTCGAATGTACAGTTAGTCGTATTGGAATTACGATTAACCGATGAACGGTTATTGAAACCTGAACGAATCGGGGATTACGTCATAGATGAAATATATGATGTTTAGTACGGTTTACGAAGTATTAAGGCTTCGGGATAAGTGAATTATAGCACAGAAAAAGGATTTCGATTTATTAGTACGTCGGTACGTTAAACGAAACCTTTAACATCAAACCAAGCAAGAGAAGATCGATCTAGCCGAAAAAGATGCACAATGACCGACAATATGATGTGTTGAGTCAATAAATGTCATGGTTTAAGTTTTTAAAGATTTTAAATCGGTTTTATATAAATTTTATTTTTAAACCGAAAAACGACCGTTTTAGCCTCGTTTTAAGCCGAATTAAGTGTTTAAACCGAAAAACGAACTGAACCAGATTATCCACAACATTATCCGGATTACACAATCCAAATGTGTGGCCATGGTTTGAGATGTGGGCCCCCCCCACCTTACAATGGACCGATCGGTCCAATACACACACACACATTTCATTTTTCTTTTTTCTACATCCCAACTCTCGAAATCCTCTCAAACCCTTTACACATTCATCCAACCTCCTTTGATTTATACCAAGAAACCGAGGTAAAGATCGGATTATAGTCGTGTTCATCGTCTTTTCTCGAGTCATTTACAAGAAAATGAGGTTTCAGTGAAAAATGGGTGAAAACCCGAGATGAAACCGATTCTTGCATGATCAAGTGATGTATACAAGTTATACAAGGGATCTTGGTCCAAGAAAGGAGTTAAAAGAGTCAAAAACGAATTTTTACGGTTAAAATCTTTGTTTTGATGTCTTAACCGAAACCATGAAAGAAATGGCTTGATTGTGGGTATAACTTGCTTGGTGTGGTGTTGTTGTGCTTGTAGGTGTTGTATCTAGTTGCTAGCAAAGGCTAGAAATCAAGATCTTCGCGATCTAAAGCTAGAAACACAAGGTAGTTCGGTTTTTCGTATGATTTGTAAGATTTGGACAGATTGTGGTAGACTTAGAGTTGAGTCATGAAAATTCACAGAGATGATCTACACATGAAAATATGAGATCTGTGAAATTTTGGTAATTTTTGGATAAAGGATGAATATTTGGTGAATTTAATGCTTGGTTTTGGCTAAAAATGGTGAAAAATAGCTAAACATCATGAAAAATTCTGGAAAGATTCAGATAAGCTTTTTATAACATATAAAAGTCACACACAAAATTTCAGGTCCATTGGAGAAGTCTAAGTAGGCTTTTCGGTAAAACAAGTTCTAGGGTTTTCTAGCTCGGTTTTGGTGAAAATGGCATGAAAAATGAGTTTTTGGTTCTGTAAAAATTACTGGGAACTATATGGATGGCAAGAGTCATCTCAGAAAAATTTGGGATTTTTCTAAAGTCATTTGGTATTTTCGGCATATTTGGTGTTTAAATGACGTTTAAAAATAGATAAATAAATGTTAAATATAAAAATTAATTCTGGAAATATTTTTATAAAAATCCTTACTGTCAAAAACTGATTTGTGCAAAATTTCAAGATCCGAGACTAAACGGATAATTATTTGTGCTAAATGGAACTTAAAAACAAACTTTTAAAGCTTAAAAACGTGTAAACCGGCAAAGTTCGCCTAAGCGAGCTGACTGGTGTATATAAACCGTAAAAATGGACTATTTTCATGAAACTAAGTTATTCAAGTAAAAATAAATCGTCCGAAAATAATTCGGATGATTTGGGTAATTTTACCCGATTTAGTCGTTTCCGGTACATTAAAGACGGAAACGGGCCCCGCGGCCAAACGGGTTGTCTAAACCGAGCTCTAATTTCACCACTCTAATTAAAATATCAATAGCAACTACTTTCGGGTCGTATGTGGCCAAACTCATTTTTGAAAACATAAAGACGAATAACCGTGCTAGGCACGCAAAACGAGAAAACAAACTAATGATAGTTTTGACTAAAGAACTCTAAGTGATATCACAATCTAAGTCCTGAGAAGTGTATCGGGGTTAACATTGTCCCCGGATCGCGTACGGTACTGGGTTAACAGTGTCCCCGGACGTACCGGTTAACACGAATTTAAGTTATATTAATAGAAATTGTGTAGTAACGACTTAGGGATCGTATTACAGATCCGGGCCGGTAGCTGTTCACGGTATTACACCTCTGCTCACCAAAAAGGTGAGTTTTCACGAGCCCCTTTTTATTGAACGGTTTTATATATTTTCCCGGGGCGGAAAGCATGTTTTTATCAAAGTGTTTAAGTACATGCCGATCGCGTGGAAATGAATGTATTTATATAATGTTTATTGTACGGGAATCGTACGGTAATGTATTAAGATGGTAATTGTCTGATTTGCTAATATTGTAAGGCCCGAAACAGTGTTCTGGGTTAACAGTGTCCCCAGAGGTTATTAAATGTATTTCTGGGTTAACATTGTCCCCAGAGGCTATTAAATGTATTTCTGGGTTAACAGTGTCCCCAGAGGCTATTAAATGTATTTCTGGGTTAACAGTGTCCCCAGAGGTTATTAAATGTGTTTCTGGGTTAACAGTGTCCCCAGAGGTTATTAAATGTGTTTCTGGGTTAACAGAGTTTTCACTTATAGGCTCAGCATAATTACATCATTAATTTATGATTATTAAAATGATTTGTCATGGTTTACTTAAATTAGTGAAACTCACCAACTATTCGTAGTTGACCCGTTTTCTTTACATGCTTTCTAGGTACACCCAAATTGGAATGAGTGATACGTGCTTGATGATGTGTGCTATTTTGTGGAAGCTTAAGGGTCTATATTTTGTTTTAAACATGTTAACGTACTATTGGTAAAACTTATGTGATATCGCCTAGTCGGTAACGAAACTCGGAACAATGTAATACGTTTAAATTATTGTAGTGATGTTTTCTTTATAAGCAATGCTGTTGATATCAGATGTGTCTGTTGCATCCCGTGTACGTTTCCGCTGCGGTTACGGGGTGTTACATAACTTGGTATCAGAGCCATTGGTTATAAAGAATTAGGATGTCTTTAAAATATACCTAAAATATAACCAGTAGCTCAAGTGTTATAGGATCTGAATATCAACTAATAATTTATTGTGACGAGGTCTGGATGAACTTGGATGGACAAGTGAGTTATTATGGTCCGGAACATAATAACAGACTTGTCCGCACGAGGGAATTCAGGGGAAGTCACGGGGGACTTTAATAGGTAAAATTGGCAACATATGTGCAAATATATGATAATATTGTGTTTGGTCAAGTTGTATAAGTAAGTGTATAATAATTTGATTACGATTTACACTATGGAAAGAACTATATGTTTGTTAACTTGTGTGCAGGTTAGAATGTCAAGAACACCTAGTGCATCGATGGAGGAGGACCCGGAGGAAGCCAACTCCGGGAACTCTAGGAGCCTCCCCGTATCATCCAGCTCTGAGCCTAGCGAGGCTAGTGTTAGGAGCTCTAGCCAGTCCTCCCCTGCCAGGATTGCTAGATCTCCTACCCCACCCGCACCACAGGCCGTCCCAATCCCTCCCAGATTCGGACCCCTCCTCACGGCGCGGATCAGTGTCCCGTATGTTCCACCTACCTTTACCCCACCCAGATCCACTTACCACAGAGGCGAGTCCTCCCGCCCCCAGCCCGGGCCTGTGCCGCCACCTGTGTGGGGTACCCCCAGGCCAGTGAGGGATGAGCGTCCCTCCACCGAGGCGGCGTGGCTCCGGGTGCTCACCGAGCGGATGAATGAGCACACCACCGCCTTGACGGTGGGTATTCAGAGGAGAAATCACTTGGTGGGTTGCATACTGGACAGCCAGCATGCGATCGCGCAGCTGAGGAGGGAGGACGCCTACTCTCTGGGGTTGATTGACCGGATGGAAACACGGATCCGGGCTTTAATGGCAGTGATTGTGGGGATGGCGGCGGTGTTGGTGTGGTTGGTATACCACCGTGTTTAGTTGTGTTAGGATGGGAGTAGACAGGAACCGCTTTTTGATACTCTGTGTAAGCAGTTAGTGGTGATGCTAACATAGAGTGAATCTTGGGTAGCTATAATACAACCACTGGCCCTTAGGGGGGTCTCTTTTGGGGTATATCGTTATAGATACTTTTGGGTATCATTCAAGCACTGACCCATTGTGGGTTATGTCGAGATGATGCCGACATAGGCCCTATGTAGGAAAACTTAACTTATGTAATGATGACAGGAAAAGTATGTGAACTGACAGGGATGTAATATGTACTAATGTTTGTTAATGAATGGAATGTTTGTTGTGTTTTATGATTGGAACTTGTATTAATTATATATATTTTCTTGATGTTGTGTAGAATGGCACCAAAACGTTCAGCCCAATTGTCGGAAGTGGACGTGAGTCGTTTGATTGCTCAACAGTTAGAGGCGGCGATACCGGATATAGTATCACGCATCGCCGCCAGTATTAACAATTCGGCCAATCCAACCCCTCCGAGCAATCAAACGACCACCAATAATGACGGGGAACAAAATGTTAATCCTCCACAGAATGATAACACGATTCCGAGTAATGACGCACCGCCTAGGGTGGTCGTTACAGACAGTAATGGCCCTATACCTACGGTAGAGACGAACCGTACTGAACCGATTCGTGCATTCAGGGGATGTTCGATCAAAGACTTTATGTTGTGCAAGCCTCTAGAGTTTAGCGGGTCTGAAGGACCAAATGGGTTGGTTAAGTGGATGGGGAAAATAGAATCCGTTGTGAATATCAGCAACTGCCCCGAGGATTGTGTTGTTAAGTATGCTACCTGCACATTCACGGACCATGCCTTGACATGGTGGAACACAATAGTGCAGACCCGGGGTCAAGCGGCGACAAACCGCATGACCTGGACAGAGCTCAAGGCTCTTGTACTGGAACATTTCTGCCCGAAAAACGAATTGCAAAAATTAGAAAATGAATTGTGGAACCTGGAGATGCAGGGGGCAGACCATTTGGGTTATACAAACCGGTTTAATGAGTTGTCGCGATTGGTATCATGGTTGGTCACCCCAGATTCGAAGAGGGTTGAGCGTTATTTTTGGGGGCTAACTCCAGTTGTAAGGAGTATAGTCAATTCTGGGGGACACCAGACGTATGAGGGTGCGGTGACGCAAGCTGGTATCGTCACGTATGATTTCGTAAGGAGCGGGTCACTGAAGGTGGCGGGAGAGTCCGCTGGGGGAAAGCGGGGTTCACATGACCATAGGATCCAGGAGAAGCAGCAAGGTAAACGTGCTAGGCCCACTGCCCAGAACTACGCCATGACTAGTTCAGGCGGAAGGCAAGAACCGCAGAAGGGAACGTTTCCTAAGTGTGGGAAATGCGGTTACCACCATGGTGGCATGTGCAAAGAAGTGGTGTGCCACCGGTGCGGCAGGATTGGGCACTACGCACCGAGTTGTAGGACAAACCTGAACAACTTGAACCGGCAACCGCAACCTATCCGTGCGCAGCCATTTAGGACCCAATCAGTCCGACAACAAAACCCGCAAGGAAACCAAATGGTGACCACCAGCCGTGCTTGCTATGAATGCGGCAGCACAGATCACTTCAAGAGAAACTGTCCGAAGCTGAACCAGGGAGGAATTGGGCGGCAAACCGCGGGTCAGGCATCGTCGTCCAATCCGGCGCGAGGCCGAGCATTCGTGATGGGGGCGAACGAAGCACGCCAGGACCCCAGCGTAGTGACAGGTACATTCCTCGTCTCTGATCATTACGCTTCTGTATTATTTGATACAGGCGCCGATAGGAGTTTTGTTTCCGTTAAATTCCTGTCGATAGCAAACCTTCCAAATGGTGAGACCATAGAACCTTATACCGTAGAAGTCGCTAACGGTAAAACCATGATAGTTAATCAGATAGTTCGGAATTGCCCTTTTATTCTGAATGAACAATCCTTTCTGATTGACTTGTTACCGGTAGAATTGGGTAGTTTTGACGTGATAGTGGGAATGGATTGGTTAGCACGTAACAAAGTAGAAATAAACTGTGAAAAGAAAATCGCCAAGATCCGGGTGTCGGATGACGAAGAGATATTAGTGCAAGGAGAAAAGTCAGGCACCATGATACCATTTATATCCCACCTCAAGGTGCTAAAATATATACGCCAAGGATGCGTGGCGTATCTAGCAAGCTTGACAGCCACTGATTCTGAGGAGGAACAGGTGGATGATATTCCAGTGGTGCGCGAATTTCCACAAGTCTTCCCAGAAGAACTTCCTGGATTACCGCCAACCCGACAGGTCGAATTCAGAATCGATCTGTTACCTCAAGCTGGCCCTGTTGCTAAGGCACCCTACCGACTTGCACCATCAGAGATGCAAGAATTATCCAACCAATTGCAAGAATTGTTGGATAAAGGATTTATACGTCCTAGTTATTCCCCGTGGGGTGCACCAGTACTATTCGTGAAAAAGAAGGACGGGAGCCTTAGAATGTGCATTGATTACAGGGAGTTGAACAAGTTGACAATCAAAAATAGGTATCCTCTCCCCCGAATCGATGATCTGTTCGACCAACTACAAGGTGCGAGCTACTTCTCAAAAATAGATCTTAGATCGGGATACCATCAGGTTAGAATTCAGGAGGAGGATATCCCAAAAACCGCATTCCGGACTCGCTACGGCCATTACGAGTTCTTAGTTATGCCTTTCGGGCTAACAAATGCGCCAGCAGTGTTCATGGATCTCATGAATCGAGTCTGTAAGCCCTACCTCGATAAATTCGTCATCGTGTTTATTGACGATATTTTGATATACTCGAAGAGTAAAGGAGAGCACGAGCAACACTTAAGATTAATTTTAGAACTTCTAAATCAGGAGAAGTTGTATGCAAAATTCTCCAAGTGTAACTTCTGGTTACAAGAAGTGCAATTCCTTGGTCACGTTATAAACCATCAAGGAATACACGTTGATCCACGTAAGGTTGAAGCAGTTAAGAATTGGCAAGCGCCTAAATCGCCAAAGGAAATCCGCCAATTCTTAGGCTTAGCTGGATATTATCGTCGATTTATAGAAAACTTTTCCAGCATTGCCCAACCTTTAACCCTTCTGACCCAAAAAGATCGAAAGTATGAATGGGGTGAAGAGCAGGAAACGGCGTTTCAAACGCTAAAACAAAGATTGTGCCAAGCGCCGATCTTCAGTCTCCCCGACGGAGACGATGGTTTTGTCGTGTATTGTGACGCATCCCGGAGAGGGTTAGGATGCGTGTTAATGCAAAATAATAAGGTCATAGCCTATGCTTCTCGACAGTTAAAAATACACGAGAAAAATTACACTACTCATGACTTAGAACTGGGAGCAGTTATCTTCGCACTTAAAATCTGGAGACATTATCTCTACGGTACAAAGTGCACCATCTTCACCGATCATAAAAGTTTGCAACACATATTCGATCAGAAAGAACTGAATATGAGGCAACGAAGATGGGTCGAGTTATTAAGCGACTATAACTGTGACATCCGTTATCACCCCGGCAAAGCTAACGTCGTAGCCGATGCCTTGAGTAGGAAGGATCGGTTTAAACCATTGCGAGTGCGAGCGTTGGGGATGATAGTCCAGTCGAACCTTTCGGATTTGATTCGAGTCGCTCAACGCGAGGCGTTGAAAGAGGACCAATTGGAAAAAGAATGACTTTACGGTAACGAGAAGAATTTCGAACAGCGCGTGGACGAAATTCTCTATTTCAAAAATCGGATTTGGATCCCGACCCTCCATGACCTTCGTGAATTAATCATGGACGAAGCGCATAAATCAAAATATTCCATACATCCGGGATCGGATAAGATGTACAAGGATGTGAAGGAGTTCTACTGGTGGCCGGGTATGAAAAAAGGATATAGCCACATACGTCGGCAAGTGTACGACGTGTGCGAGGGTTAAGGCGGAGCACCAGAAACCTTCGGGAATGTTACAACAACCGGAAATTCCTGAATGGAAGTGGGAGCAGATCACGATGGATTTTGTGACACATCTCCCCAAGACGTCCCGAGGACATGATGCAATTTGGGTAGTCGTTGATCGATTAACCAAATCGGCACATTTTATCCCGATTAGAAATAACTATAACACAGAGAGACTTGCGCAGATTTATATAAATGAAATTGTGTCTCGTCATGGGATACCCATCTCAATCATCTCCGATCGGGATAGCCATTTCACCTCCAAGCTTTGGCAAGCTGTGCAAGAAGCGCTGGGAACGCGTATTAATCTAAGCACAGCTTACCACCCTCAGACCGATGGTCAGTCTGAGAGGACCATCCAAACCCTGGAGGATTTGCTTCGTGCATGCGTACTGGATTTTAAGGGAAATTGGGATCAACATCTCCCGCTCGTTGAATTTTCCTATAATAACAGTTACCATAGCAGTATAAAGGCAGCACCTTACGAAGCATTGTATGGACGGAAGTGCCGATCACCACTCTGCTGGACTGAGGTGGGCGACACACAGGTTATTAGATCAGATCTGGTCCAGGAAACGACCAGCAAAATCCTTGAAATTAAGAACAATCTGAAGGCCGCACGGGATCGGCAGAAGAGTTATGCCGATACCCGTAGAAAACCGTTATCATTTGAGAAAGGTGATAAAGTGTATTTGAAAGTATCACCTTGGAAAGGAGTAGTCAGATTTGGAAAGGCGGGGAAGTTAGCCCCTAGATACATTGGACCATTCGACATTACTGCAAAAATCGGTCCTGTAGCATACCGATTAGAACTGCCTGATGAACTGAGTGCAGTTCACAACGTGTTTCACGTGTCGAACTTGAAAAGGTGTCTGTCGGATGAGACATCGGTGTTACCTTTAGAGGGTGTCCAGATAAATGATAAGCTCAACATTGTAGAGGAGCCCATAGAAATAGTATACGGGAAAATCAAACAACTTAGACACAATAAGATCTCGTTGGTCAAAGTTAGATGGAACTCGCAACGAGGCCCAGAATATACCTGGGAACGAAAGGACGAATTTCGGAAGAATTACCCCTACCTATTTCCGCAAAAGGAAGTAGTTGATGCGTAAAATTTCGAGGACGAAATTTTGATAACGGGGGGAGAATGTAACGATTCCGGCAAATTCAGGTATACCCTAGCCGGATTATACCATTTATGTGTTATTTAATACTAAATATATGAATTATAATGTGTTTGTACGAGTATATAAGATTCCCAGTACGAATTATACTCGAATGTACAGTTAGTCGTATTGGAATTACGATTAACCGATGAACGGTTATTGAAACCCGAACGAATCGGGGATTACGTCATAGATGAAATATATGATGTTTAGTAAGGTTTACGAAGTATTAAGGCTTCGGGATAAGTGAATTATAGCACAGAAAAAGGATTTCGATTTATTAGTACGTCGGTACGTTAAACGAAACCTTTAACATCAAACCAAGCAAGAGACGATCGATCTAGCCGAAAAAGATGCACAATGACCGACAATATGATGTGTTGAGTCAATAAATGTCATGGTTTAAGTTTTTAAAGATTTTAAATCGGTTTTATATAAATTTTATTTTTAAACCGAAAAACGACCGTTTTAGCCTCGTTTTAAGCCGAATTAAGTGTTTAACCGAAAAACGAACTGAACCAGATTATCCACAACATTATCCGGATTACACAATCCAAATGTGTGGCCATGGTTTGAGATGTGCCCCCCCCCCACCTTACAGTGGACCGATCGGTCCAATACACACACACACACATTTCATTTTTCTTTTTTCTACATCCCAACTCTCCAAATCCTCTCAACCCTTTACACATTCATCCAACCTCCTTTGATTTATACCAAGAAACCGAGGTAAAGATCGGATTATAGTCGTGTTCATCGTCTTTTCTCGAGTCATTTACAAGAAAATGAGGTTTCAAGTGAAAAATGGGTGAAAACCCGAGATGAAACCGATTCTTGCATGATCAAGTGATGTATACAAGTTATACAAGGGATCTTGGTCCAAGAAAGGAGTTAAAAGAGTCAAAAACGAATTTTTACGGTTAAAATCTTTGTTTTGATGTCTTAACCGAAACCATGAAAGAAATGGCTTGATTGTGGGTATAACTTG
Organism: Bidens hawaiensis; assembly: GCF_021521415.1. Taxonomy (NCBI): domain Eukaryota; kingdom Viridiplantae; phylum Streptophyta; class Magnoliopsida; order Asterales; family Asteraceae; genus Bidens; species Bidens hawaiensis. The sequence continues at coordinate 12,197 of NW_027500522.1, forward strand.
CTTGGTGTTGTGTTGTTGTGCTTGTAGGTGTTGTATCTAGTTGCTAGCAAAGGCTAGAAATCAAGATCTTTGCAATCTAAAGCTAGAAACACAAGGTAGTTCGGTTTTTCGTATGATTTGTAAGATTTGGACAGATTGTGGTAGACTTAGAGTTGAGTCATGAAATTTCACAGAGATGTTCTACACATGAAAATATGAGATCTGTGAAATTTTGGTAATTTTTGGATAAAGGATGAATATTTGGTGAATTTAATGCTCGGTTTTGGCTAAAAATGGTGAAAAATAGCTAAACATCATGAAAAATTCTGGAAAAATTCAGATAAGCTTTTTATAACATATAAAAGTCACACACAAAATTTCAGGTCCATTGGAGAAGTCTAAGTAGGCTTTTCGGTAAAACGAGTTCTAGGGTTTTCTAGCTCGGTTTTGGTGAAAATGGCATGAAAAATGAGTTTTTGGTTCTGTAAAAATTACTGGGAACTATGTGGATGGCAGGAGTCATCCCAGAAAAATTTGGGATTTTTTTTAAGGTCGTTTGGTATTTTTGGCATATTTGGTGTCTAAATGACGTTTAAAAATAGATAAATAAATGTTAAATATAAAAATTAATTCTGGAAATATTTTTATAAAATTCCTTACTGTCAAAAACTGATTTTTGCAAAATTTCAAGATCCGAGACTAAACGGATATTTATTTGTGCTAAATGAAACTTAAAAACAACATTTTAAAGCTTAAAACGTGTAAACCGGCAAAGTTCGCCTAAGCGAGCTGACTGGTGTATAAAAACCTTAAAAATGGACTATTTTCATGAAACTAAGTTAGTCAAGTAAAAATAAATCATCCGAAAATAATTCGGATGATTTGGGTAATTTTACCCGATTTAGTCGTTTCCGGTATATTAAAGACGGAAACGGGCCCCGCGGCCAAACGAGGTGTTTAAACTGAGCTCTAATTTCACCACTTTAATTAAAATATCAATAACAACTATTTTCGGGTCGTATGTGGCCAAACTCATTTTTGAAAACATAAAGACGAATAACCGTGCTAGGCACGCAAAACGGGAAAACGAACTAATGGTAGTTTTGACTAAAGAACTCTAAGTGATATCACAATCTAAGTCCTGAGAAGTGTATCAGGGTTAACATTGTCCCCGGATCGTGTACGGTACTGGGTTAACAGTGTCCCCGGACGTACCGGTTAACACGAATTTAAGTTATATTAATAGAAATTGTGTAGTAACGACTTAGGGATCGTATTACAGATCCAGGCCGGTAGCTATTCACAGTATTAAATCTTGCTCACAAAAAAAAGGTGAGTTTTTACGAGCCCCTTTTTATTGAACTGATTTATATATTTTCCCGGGGCGGAAAGCATGTTTTTATCAAAGTGTTTAAGTACATGCCGATCGCTTGGAAATGAATGTATTTATATAATGTTTATTGTACGGGAATCGTACGGTAATGTATTAAGATGGTAATTGTCTGAGTTGCTAACATTGTAAGGCCCCGGAACACGAGTGATTAACTGAAAGCCGGTAGAGTGTGGATAGTACTATTGGTCTGACAAACCCAACTGGTCCGGCATGGATTTGCTGATGTTTCCCAGCCAGTTGCACATGTCTATTTTGGGTGTTATATATACTTTGCTATGTAATGTTAGACATAGCGGTTTGGGGCAGTTCCGTGGACGGGGGATATGTCACGGGTCCGTGGGCGGGGGATATGCCACGGGGATTGTGTGTGATAGTCAGAGGTTTCACTTGTGGGCTCAGCATAATTACATCGCTAATATATGATTTATTATAAAAAATTGTCAATGTTTATTTAAATCAGTGAAACTCACCAACTATTCGTAGTTGACCCGTTTTCTTTACATGCTTTCTAGGTACACCCAAGTTGGAATGAGTGATACGTGCTTGATGATGTGTGCTATTTTGTGGAAGCTTAAGAGTTTATATTTTGTATTAAACATGTTAACGTAATATTGGTAAAACTTATGTGATAACGCCTAGTCGGTAACGAAACTCGGAACAATGTAATACGTTTAAATTATTTTAGTGGTGTTTTCTTTATAAGGAATGCTGTTGATATCAGATGTGTCTGTTGCATCCCGTGTACGTTTCCGCTGCGGTTACGGGGTGTTACAGTTATGCTGACATGCAGAAGGATATTGAAATCAAGCATATTAAACATTAATCTTTATTGAGAAAGATCTATATGTCAGTTGGTGACAAGGGTTATGAAACATATTTAAACGTTAACCGATGTCAGGTTAAGTCCCTATGTTATTATATTTGTGGGACATATATACTAGATACTGGTATGTGTAATATATATGATAATATTTGGTGTGTATGTGTAACTGCTGTTATGATTGAGCTGGTAACGAGTTATACGGTGAGATTAGTATTGATTACTGAGTACGGGATGGGTACGGCAAAATGACATAAAGAGAGTAACTCCAATGATGGAGATTGATATGATTCAGTTGATTGCTCAAAGATAGCAGATGATGATACCGAATGTCGTATCACAGATCACTGCTAGTGTTGATGCAAATGTGATCGCAGAATTATAGATCGAGCAATCACATGAATATGAATATTTCAATTCTAAGTGTTATTACTAAGAGTGATAATGTCCCACCGAATACTATTATGACTACAAGTATTAGTTATAAACTAAACATGAATAGTAGTCGTAATGGATTAGATCCGGTATGAAGGATATGTTTGTTGGTTGTGTTAAGGAAATCATTAATAGTTTACTGATGGTAAAGGGAGGGATAGATTAGTGAGTGGATAGAAAAGATCGAAATGGTTAAGGATATTGGTAAGAGTCTAGAACATTGTGTAGTGAAATATGCTACAGATATGTTGGTAGATTATGTTGTATCGTGATGGAACACGATGGTACAAAATTATTGTTAGAAAATTATTACTCAGATGATATGGTCGGAATTTAAAATTCTTGGGCTAGAGCACTTTTATTCTAGTAATTAAGTTCAGAGATTGGAAACTGAGCAATGAAAGATAGAAATGTTGTGTGCTGATAACTTAGAACACGCTAATCGTTTTGAAGGAATTGTCATGTCTGGTAACATGGCTAATTACTCCTGAAACTAAGCGAAGTGAGCGCTATATTGGGGACTAACTCCATCGATAAGGAGTATAGTCAATCCTGTAAAATATACAACCTTTGGAAGGGTTGTGTCACAAGCCAGCATTGATATATTTGACTGTATGGGAAGCGGACTGGAAGGACGTTAGGTGAGACGTCGAGTGTTAAAGAAGAGAAATGATAAAGGTATAGTGCAAGATAGGCTTTTGAATAAGTAGGTATGTCCTACAACCCAGAATTATACCAAGACTAATTCTGGTGTGAAAACATGAACCGCATGAAGGGTCCTTCCCTAAATGTGGAAAATATGGTTATCGGCAGGAAGAAGAATGTCGAGTGATAGTAGGCCACAGGTGTGGTAAAGATGGACGTAATGCCCCAATTGTAGAACCAATTGAAGCCATGTGAACCGGCAACCCCAACCCATTCGTGTACAACCACTCCGAACCCAACAACTTCAATAACAGTCCATCCAAAGAAATCAAATTATGCCAAACAATTGTACTTGCTATGAATGTGGCAGTACAGAACGTTTCAAGAGAAATTGCCCAAAGTTGAACCAAGGTGTCGTTGGAAGATGAACCTCATGACAAGCATCAACCTCTGATCAAGCAAGGAGCCGTGCTTTTGTGAGTAATCCGAATAAAGCACGTCATGATCCAAAGGTGGTACTAAGTATGTTGTAGTTTTAAATCAATAGGCTTCAGTGATATTTTTACGGTCGTCGATAGAAGTTAGTTCCTGTTAACCTCCTATCATTTGGAAAGATACCGATTAGTGAAACAACAGAACCCTATACTATAGAATCGCTAACGGTAAATCCCTAATGGTTAACTAAATTGTTCGGAATTGTCCTATTATTCTGAACGATTATCCTTTCCTTACTGACCTACGACTAGTAAAGTTAAGAAGTTTTGACGTAATAGTGAGAATGGATTGGTTAGCACGTAACAATGTGGAAATAAACTGTGAAAAGAAAATCGTCAAGATCCGGGTGTCGGATGACGAAGAGGTGTTAGTGCAAGGAGAGAAGTCGGGCACAATGATACCATTTATATCCCACATCAAGGTGTTGAAATATTTACGCCAGGGATGCGTGGCGTATCTCGCGTGCTTGACGGCCACAGATTCTGAGGAGAAACGGGTGGATGATATCCCGGTGGTACGCAAATTTCCACAAGTTTTCCCAGAAGAACTTCCTGGATTACCGCCAACCCGACAGGTCGAATTCAGAATTGATTTAATACCTCAAGCTGGCCCTGTTGCTAAGGCACCCTACCGACTTGCATCGTCCGAGATGCAAGAATTATCCAATCAGATGCAAGAATTATTGGATAAGGTTTTATACGACCTAGTTAGTCACCATGGGGTGCACCAGTGTTATTTGGGGAAATGAAGGACGGAAGTGTTAGGATATGTATTGATTAGGGAGAATTGAATAAAGTGACGATCAAGAAGAGGTATTCACTTCTTTGAAATAAATGATCTTTAACCAACTGCAAGGGGCGATTTATTTTTAGAAAATTGATCTTAGATATAGTTGTCACCAAATGAAAAATCCAAGAGGAGGACGTTGCAACAACAGCGTTTCGGACTCGTTACGGCCATTATGAATTCTTATTTATGCCGTTCGGGCTAACAAATGCGCCGGCAGTGTTCATGGACCTCATGAATCGAGTCTGTAAACCCTACCTCGACAAATTCGTCATCGTGTTTATTGACGATATTTTGATCTACTCGAAAAGTAAAGAAGAGCACGAGCAACACTTAAGAATAATTTTAGAGCTTCTGAATCAGGAGAAGTTGTATGCAAAATTCTCCAAGTGTAACTTCTGGTTACAAGAAGTGCAATTCCTCGCGTTGTAAACCATCAAGGAATACACGTTGATCCGAGTAAGGTTGAAGCAATTAAGAATTGGCAAGCGCCTAAATCGCCAATGGAAATCCGCCAATTCTTAGGCTTAGCTGGATATTATCGTCGATTTATAGAGAACTTTACCAGTATCGCCCAACCTTTAACTCTCCTGACTCAAAAGGATCGAAAGTATGAATGGAGAGAAGAGCAGGAAACGGCGTTTCAAACGTTAAAGCAAAAATTGTGCCAAGCGCCGATTTTAAGTCTCCCCGATGGAGACGATGGTTTTGTCGCGTATTGTGACGCATCGCGTAGAGGGTTAGGATGCGTGTTGATGCAGAATAATAAGGTTATAGCCTATGCTTCCCGACAGTTAAAAGTACACGAGAAAAAATACACTACTCATGACTTAGAACTGGGAGCATTATCTTCGCACTTAAAATCTGGAGACATTCTCTCTACGGTACAAAGTGCACCATCTTCACCGATCATAAAAGTTTGCAGCACATATTCGATCAGAAAGAACTGAATATGAGGCAACGAAGATGAGTCGAGTTGTTAAGAGATTATGACTGTGACATCCGTTATCACCCCGGCAAGGCTAACGTCGTAGCCGATGCCTTGAGTAGGAAAGATCGGGTTAAGCCATTGCGAGTGAGAGCGCTAGGGATGATAGTCCAGTCGAACCTTTCGGACCTGATTCGAGTCGCTCAACGTGAGGCGTTGAAAGAGGAACAATTGGAAAAGGAGGGACTTTACGGCAATGAGAAGAATTTCGAACAGCGCGTGGACGAAATTCTCTATTTCAAAAATCGGGTTTGGATCCCGACCCTCCATGACCTTCGTGATTTAATCATGGACGAAGCGCATAGATCGAAATAGTCATCCTACTTCCATTATTGGAAGGCGGGGAAGGAAGCATCGAGAGCTTGAAGCTTTCTATGGGTGAAGTAATTATCACAAATTTGTTAAATTGAAAATGGGCGTCACTCAAGATATAAGATTTGAATTGATTCGAGAAACAACCAATCGGATTTATAATATTTAAGATAAGTTGAAAGCAGCGCGAGAATGGCAAAGGATTTATGCCAACATTCAAAGGAAACCATTGTCACTGGAAATAGGTGACAAGGCATTTTTAAGGCATCACCTTAGAGAGGTGATATGAGGTTTGGCAAAACCGAAAATAGCCCCTTAATATATTGGACCTCATGAGACTATCTCCTTGATTGGTCATTTAGTTTATCGATTAAAAGTACTCCAGGGGCTAACTACTATTCATGACGTTTTGCCATGTATACGGATTGAAAAGTACCTAAGCGATGAGGCAACGAAAGTACCAGTAATGGAGGTACTCATAGAAGACATGCTTGATATCATAAATAATTCTGTAGAGATAGTAGGCGGGAAAACTAAAAAGTTTGGACACACCAAGCTTTATTGATTAAGATTAAGTGGAATTCACAGCGAGGACCAGATTATATCTGGTAACGCGAGGGTGAATTATGAAGGAAAAACCCCCACCTTTCTCTCGGAAGGGGATAGTGGGCGTGTAAAATTTCGAGGACGAAATTTCTTAACGGGGGGAGAATGTAACGATTCCGACTAAACCAGGTATACCCTAACCGGTAGACAATAGTTACGTTATATTTAATGTCGGGTACATGAATTACCATAGTAATTATACGAGAATACATGGTTCACTGTATTGATTGTACGTGAATATATAATTCATCGTATTGAATATGCGATTAATCGATCGATAGTTATTGAAACCCGAACGAATCGAGGGTTCAATTATAGACGATATCTAGAATATTTAGTGATGTTTACGAAGTATTAAAGCTTCGGGATAAGTGAATTAAAGCTCAGAAAAAGAATTTTCGATTTAATGGTACGTCGGTACGCTAAACGAAACCTTCAATACCAAACCAAGCAAGAGACGATCGATCAAGCCGAAAAAGATGCGCAATTATTAATAATATGATGTTTTATGTTAATAAATGTCATGGTTTAAGTTTTTAAAGTTTTTAAATCGGTTTTATATAAATTTCATTTTTTAAGCCAAAAACGACCTTTTTAGCCTCGTTTTAAGCCGAATTAAACATTTAACCGAAAAACGAACTGAACCAGATTATCCACAACATTATCCGGATTTCCATAATCCAAATATGTGGCTAGAAATGGAGAGGTGGGTCCCACCCCACCCCCCTCATATCCGATCGGACCAAAGGGGATATCCCCAAGCCCTTTATTCTTTTTTCTACAAGCATCCCATCTCCATCTTCAACTCTCTCCACAATATCATCCAAAAACCGAGATTTTAGCAAGAAAACCGAGGTAAAAAGTCGAGTTATTTACGTTTTCATCTTCGTTTCTTGAGTTTATTTGCAAGAAAATGAGGTTTCAGAGATGAAAACCGATTCTTGCATGATCAAGTGATGTATACGGGTTATACAAGGGATCTTGGTCCAAGAAAGGAGTTAAACGAACCAAAAACGAATTTTTACGGTTTAAACTTTAGTTTTGAAACAATAACCGAAACTATAGTGTAAGAGGCTTGATTGTGAGTGTAACTTGCTTGGTATTGTGGTATGTTGGTTGTAGGTTCTGTATTTAGTGGTAGATAAGGTGGAAAGACGAGTTTGTAGCTTGTAGTGGCGGAAAACGAAAGGTATATTCGGTTTATGTTCGGTTAAGAGTTTTTGGACAGATTGTTGACGGTTTAGAGTTAGGTCATGAAATTTTACAGAGGTGTTAAACACATGAAAATAAGAGTTCTGTGAAATTTTGGTAATTTTTGGACAAAGGATGAATATTTGGTGAATTTAATGCTCGGTTTTGGCCAAAAATGGTGAAAAATAGTTAAATATCATGAAAAATTCTGTAAAATTCCAGATAAGCTTTTTATAACATTTATAAGTCACACACAAAATTTTAGGTCAGTTGGAGAAGTCTAAGTAGGCTTTTCGGTTAAACGAGTTCTAGGGTTTTCTAGATCGGTTTTAGTAAAAATGGCATGTAAAAAGAGATTTTCGTTCTGGAAAAATTACAGGGGACTATGTGGATGGCAGGGGTCATCCAGGAAAAATTTGGGATTTTTCTAAGGTAGTTTGGTATTTACGACATATTTAGTGTTTAAATGGTGTTTAAAAATAGATAAATAAATTTTAAATATAAAAATTAATTCTGGAAATATTTTTATGAATTTCCCCACTGTCAAAATGTTATTTTTTCAAAATCTCAAGATCCGAGGATGAACGGATATTTATTTGGAATAAAAGTGAACTTTTATAATATAAAACGCGTAAACCAGCAAAGTTCGGGTAGACGAGCTGACTGGTGTATAAAAACCCTAAAAATGAACTATTTTCATATAACTGAGTTAAACAAGTAAAAATAAATTATCCGAAAATAATTCGGATGATTTGGGTAATTTTAAACGATAAAACAGTTTCCGGTGCACTAAAGACGGAAACGGGTCCCGCGGCCAATCGGGGCGTCTAAACCGAGCTCTAATTTCACAACTTTAATTAAATTATCAGTCAACGACTATTTTCGGGTCGTGTGTGACCAAACTCATTTTTGAAACGTAAAAACGGATAACCATGCTAGGCACGCAAAACGGGAAAAAACAAACTAATAGTAAGTTTGACTACTGAACTCTAAACGATATCACAATCTGAGTCCGGAGAAGTGTTTCTGGGTTAACATTGCCCCCGGAACGGGTACAGTACTGGGTTAACAGTGTCCCCAGATGTACCGGTTAACACGGTTAAAGATTATATAAACTATAAATGTATAATAACGATCGTATGGATCATATTACAGATTGGACGTGTTAACTAATAATGACTGTTGTTACCTGCTTGCATGTGCTAAGGTGAGTTTCACGAGCCCCTTTTTCTAAATTGTTTTTAAATATTTTCCCGGGGCGGAAAGCATGTTACTATTGAAATGTTTAAGTACATACTGAACGCATGGATTTGCGTGTATTTATAAATATTTGATTGTACGGGAATCGTACGGAATGGGTACAGTACTGGGTTAACAGTGTCCCCAGATGTCCCTAGAAGTGTTTCTGGGTTAACATTGCCCCCGGAATGGGTACAGTACTGGGTTAACAGTGTCCCCAGATGTCCCTAGAAGTGTTTCTGGGTTAACATTGCCCCCGGAACGGGTACAGTACTGGGTTAACAGAGGTTTCACTTGTGGGCTCAGCATAATTACATCGATAATATTATATTTTGACAATGATTTATCATGGTTTACTCGAATTGTGAAACTCACCAACTATTCGTAGTTAACCCGTTTTCTCACAAGCTTTTCAGGTACAATTAATATGAAGTGATTGCTTACGTGCTAAGTGCTTGATGTGTGTAAGATTTGCGTGCGGGATGTTAGGATACATTATAATAAATAGAATTATGTATCGTAATGCATGATGTGTGTATCACCTAGACGGTAATGAAATACGAGATAATGTAATTTGAAGTATATTAATGTATTCAGTTTTTTATATAAACAATGTGGTTGATATCAGAGGTGTCTGTTGCATCCCGTTTACGTTTCCGCTGCGGTTACGGGGTGTTACAAGCTATTCACAAAATTGTACAAAAACACATATTTTTTTGAGATTTATAAAGGAATCATATCGACCAAATTGTCCTTTCATCACAGTTTTATGTTTTGACTTTAACATAAGTGGTGTTAAGTCAGTCATTGGTATTATTTTTCAGTTAAACCATATGACAAAGGTTTATGAAACTTGATATGGTTAATTATTCAATTAAGGCACATAATATATATGTGTTTCCTACAATATTTGGAACAATCACGCTCTAATCCTGATTCAGGCATATATTGACTTTCACCATGTCACCCCAATTTGACTATAATCTTAAAATCGTCAAATCAAAATTTAGGCACATAGAATGAATAACTTTTGATTTTTATTGAAGTGGCTAAAACGATCAAGGATATTGCTCTCCGCCTAAACCTAAGCAAGTATGTCTACCAGAAAGCCATCAGATATGTTTAACGTGGTTTAAAAAGTTAGCTAGCCAATAATCCCCACCACAAGAAATACCTTTTTTATCAAGCAATACCATTCCCATGAATGAATATGCACGATTTCATCTGTAATGCTTACATACATCGTGTCCCTCGTGAGCCGTTTCTTAATGGTAATAATACGCGAGCAAGGGGACCATGTATGACTAAAACATGGTTTGATCAAGTCAGTGGCGAATTTGTAATTTGAATTACGAAGTGATCAAATTTAAGGACTACTTTGAACAACATGTAATGTTTTAGAAACACAAGGTCAATTTATCATCTTCAACAAATAATATCCCAACATCAAGAGTCTAAAAATAACTTACAAATGTAAAATCTATTTGGTTTAATGAAAAGCAGTAAAGAAACGTAAACAATGAACTTTATGCTATTTACAAAATTGTACAAAAACATATTTTTTTGATATTTGAAAGGAATCATATCGACCAAATTGCCCTTTTATCATAGTTTTAGGTTTCGGCATTAACATGATTGGTGTTAAATCAGTCATTGGTATTATTTTTCACTTAAACCTTATAACAAAGATTTATGAAACTTGATATGGTTAATTATTCAATTAAGGCACATAATATATATTGTGTATCCTACAATATCAGGAACAATCTCCCTCTAATCCTGATTCAGGCGTGTATTGACTTTCACCATGTCACCCCAACTTAACTAAAATCTTAAAATCAACAGAGCAAATTTTAGGCAGATAGAATGTATAACCTTTGATTTTTATTGAACTAGATAAGACGATCAAGGATATTGCTCTCCGCCTAAACCAAAGCAAGTATGTCTACCAAAAAGCCATCAGATATGGTTAACTTGATTTAAAAACCAAGCTAGCCAGTAATCCCCGCTACAAGAAATACCTCTGTTATCAAGCAATATCATTCCCATGAATGAGTATGCATGATTTCATCTGTAAGGCTTACATACATCGTGTCCCTCATGAGCCGTTTCTTAATGGTATTAATACGCGAGCAAGGGGACCATGTATGACTAAAACATGGTTTGATCAAGTCAGTGGCGAATTTGTAATTTGAAGAACGAAGCGATCAAATTTAATGACTACTTTGAACAACTTGTAATGATATAGAAACACAAGCTCAACTTATCATTCTCAACAAATAGTATCTCAACATCAAGAGTCTAAAAATAAATTAGAAATGTAAAATCTGTTTGTTTTAATAAAATGCAATAAGATACGTAAACAATGAACTTCAAGCTATTTAAAAAATTGTACAAAAAAAAAATATTTTTTTGAGTTTTAGAAGGGAATCATATAGACCAAATAGCCGTTTCATCACAGTATTAAGTTTCAACTTTAACTTGATTGGTGTTAAGTCAGTCATTGGTATTATTTTTCACTTAAACCTAATAACAAAGATTTATGAAACTTGATATGGTTAATTATTCACTTAAGTCACATAATATATATGTGTTTCCTATAATATCAGGAACATTCACCCTCTAATCCTGATTCAGGCGTATATTGACTTTCACCATGTCACCCCAACTTGACTAAAATCTTAAAATCATCAGATCAAATTTTAGGCACATAGAATGAATAACTTTTGATTTTTATTGAAGTGGCTAAGACGATCAAGTATATTGCTCTCCGCCTAAACCTATGCTAGTATGTCTACCAGAAAGCCATCTGATATGATTAACGTGATTTAAAAAGCTAGCTAGCCAATAATCCCTGCTACAAGAAATACCTCTGTTATCAAGCAATATCATTCCCATGAATGAGTATGCACGATTTAATCTGTAAGGCTTACATACATCGTGTCCCTCAAGAGCCGTTTCTTAATGGTATTAATACGCGAGCAAGGGGACCATGTATGACTAAAACATGGTTTGATCAAGCGAATTTGTAATTTGAAGAACGAAGTGATCAAATTTAATGACTATTTTGAACAACTTGTGATGATATAGAAACACAAGCTCAATTTATCATTCTCAACAAATAGTATCTCAACATCAAGAGTCTAAAAATAAATTAGAAATGTAAAATCTGTTTTTTTAATAAAATTCAATAAGATACGTAAACAATGAACTTCAAGCTATTTACAAAATTGTACAAAAAAAAATATTTTTTTTAGTTTTAGAAGGGAATCATATAGACCAAATTGTCCTTTCATCACAATATTATGTTTCAACTTTAACATGATTGGTGTTAAGTCAGTCATTGGTATTATTTTTCACTTAAACCTTATAACAAATATTTATGAAACTTGATATGGTTAATTATTCACTTAAGTCACATAATATATATGTGTTTCCTACAATATCAGGAACATTCACCCTCTGATCCTGATTCAGGCGTATATCGACTTTCACCATGTCACCCCAACTTGACTAAAATCTTAAAATCATATCAAATTTTAGGCACATAGAATGAATAACTTTTTATTTTTATTGAAGTGGCTAAGACGATCAAGTATATTGCTCCCCGCTTAAACCTATGCTAGTATGTCTACCAGAAAGCCATCAGATATGATTAACGTGATTTAAAAAGCTTGATAGCCAATAATCCCTGCTATGAGAAATACCTCTGTTATCAAGCAATATCATTCCCATGAATGAGTATGCACTATTTAATCTGTAAGGCTTACATACATCGTGTCCCTCATGAGCCGTTTTGTAATGGTATTAATATGCGTGCAAGGGGACCATGTATGACTAAAACATGGTTTGATCAAGCGAAATTGTAATTTGAAGAACGAAGTGATCAAATTTAATGACTACTTTGAACAACTTGTAATGATATAGAAACACAAGCTCAATTTATCGTTCTCAACAAAAAGTATCTCAACATCAAGAGTCTAAAAATAAATTAGAAATGTAAAATCTGTTTGTTTTAATAAAATGCAATAAGATACGTAAACAAGGAACTTCAAGCTATTTACAAAATTGTACAAAAAAAAAAATATTTTTTTGAGTTTTAGAAGGGAATCATATTGACCAAATTGTCCTTTCATCACAGTATTATGTTTCAACTTTATAATGATTGGTGTTAAGTCAGTCATTGGTATTATTTTTCACTTAAACCTTATAACAAATATTTATGAAACTTGATATGGTTAATTATTCACTTAAGTCACATAATATATATGTGTTTCCTACAATATCAGGAACATTCACCCTCTAATCCTGATTCCGGCGTATATTGACTTTCACCATGTCACCCCAACTTGACTAAAATCTTAAAATCATCAGATAAAATTTTAGGCACATAGAATGAATAACTTTTGATTTTTATTGAAGTGGCTAAGACGATCAAGGATATTGCTCTCCGCCTAAACCTAAGCAAGTATGTCAAACAGAAAGCCATCAGATATGATTAACGTGATTTAAAAAGCTAGCTAGCCAATAATCCCTGCTACAAGAAACACCTCTGTTATCAAGCAATATCATTCCCATGAATGAATATGCACGATTTCATCTGTAAGGCTTACATACATCGTGTCCGTCGTGAGCCGTTTCTTAATGGTATTAATACGCGAGCAAGGGACCATGTATGACTAAAACATGGTTTGTCAAGTCGGTGGCGAATTTATAATTTTAAGTACGAAGTGATCAAATTTAATGACTACATTGATCAACATGTAATGATTTAGAAACACAAGGTCAATATATCATTCTCAACAAATAGTATCCCAACATCAAGAGTCTAAAAATAAATTTGAAATGTAAAATCTGTTTGTTTTAATGAAATGAGTAAAGAAACGTAAACAACGATCTTCAAGCTATTCACAAAATTGTACAAAAACACATATTTTTTTGAGATTTATAAAGGAATCATATTGACCAAATTGTCCTTTCATCACAGTTTTATGTTTCGACTTTAACATGAGTGGTGTTAAGTCAGTCATTGGTATTATTTTTCACTTAAACCTTATAACAAAGATTTATGAAACTTGATACGGCTAATTATTCAATTAAGGAACATAATATATAATGTGTATCCTACAATATCAGGAACAATCTCCCTCTAATCCTGATTCAGGCGTGTATTGACTTTCACCATGTCACCCCAACTTAAATAAAATCTTAAATTCATCGGAGCAAATTTTAGGCACATATAATGAATAACTTTTGCTTTTTATTGAATTTGCTAAGACGATCAAGGATATTGCTCTCCGCCTAAACCTAAGCAAGTATGTCTACCCGAAAGCCATCAGATATGGTTAAAGTGATTTAAAAACCTAGCTAGCCAGTAATCCCCACTACAAGAAATACTTCTGATATCAAGCAATATCATTCCCATGAATGAGTATGCACGATTTCATCTGTAAGGCTTACGTACATCGTGTCACTCACGAGCCGTTTCTTAATGGTATTAATACGCAAGCAAGGGGACCATGTATGACTAAAACATGGTTTGATCAAGCGAATATGTAATTTGAAGAACGAAGTGATCAAATTTAATGACTACTTTGAACAACTTGTAATGATATATAAACACACGCTCAATTTATCGTTCTCAACAAATAGTATCTCAACATCAAGAGTCTAAAAATAAATTAGAAATGTAAAATCTGTTTGTTTTAATAAAATGCAATAAGATACGTAAACAATGAACTTCAAGCTATTTACAAAATTGTACAAAAAAAAAATATTTTTTTGAGTTTTTGAAGGGAATCATATTGACCAAATTGTCCTTTCATCACAGTATTATGTTTCAACTTTAACATGATTGGTGTTAAGTCAGTCATTGGTATTATTTTTCACTTAAACCTTATAACAAATATTTATGAAACTTGATATGGTTAATTATTCACTTAAGTCACATAATATATATGTGTTTCCTACAATATCAGGAACATTCACCCTCTAATCCTGATTCAGGCGTATATCGACTTTCACCATGTCATCCGAACTTGACTAAAATCTTAAAATCATATCAAATTTTAGGCACATAGAATGAATAACTTTTGATTTTTATTGAAGTGGCTAAGACGATCAAGTATATTGCTCTCCGCCTAAACCTATGCTTGTATGTCTACCAGAAAGCCATCAGATATGATTAACGTGATTTAAAAAGCTAGATAGCCAATAATCCCTGCTACAAGAAATACCTCTGTTATCAAGCAATATCATTCCCATGAATGAGTATGCACGAGTTAATCTATAAGGCATACATACATCGTGTCCCTCATGAGCCGTTTCTTAATTGTATTAATATGCGTGCAAGGGGACCGAGTATGAGTAAAACATGGTTTGATCAAGCGAATTTGTAATTTGAAGAACGAAGTGATCAAATTTAATGACTACCTTGAACAACTTGTAATGATATAGAAACACAAGCTCAATTTATCGTTCTCAACAAATAGTATCTCAACATCAAGAGTCTAAAAATAAATTAGAAATGTAAAATCTGTTTGTTTTAATAAAATGCAATAAGATACGTAAACAATGAACTTCAAGCTATTTACAAAATTGTAAAAAAAAAAATATTTTTTTGAGTTTTAGAAGGGAATCATAATGACCAAATTGTCCTTTCATCACAGTATTATGTTTCAACTTTAACATGATTGGTGTTAAGTCAGTAATTGGTATTATTTTTCACTTAAACCATATAAGAAATATTTATGAAACTTGATATGGTTAATTATTCACTTAAGTCACATAATATATATGTGTTTCCTACAATATCAGGAACATTCACCCTCTAATCCTGATTCCAGCGTATATTGACTTTCACCAAGTCACCCCAACTTGACTAAAATCTTAAAATCATCAGATCAAATTTTAGGCACATAGAATGAATAACTTTTGATTTTTATTGAAGTGGCTACGACGATCAAGGATATTGCTCTCCGCCTAAACCTAAGCAAGTATGTCAAACAGAAAGCCATCAGATATGATTAACGTGATTTAAAAAGCTATCTAGCCAATAATCCCTGCTACAAGAAACACCTCTGTTATCAAGCAATATCATTCCCATGAATGAATATGCACGATTTCATCTGTAAGGCTTACATACATCGTGTCCCTCAAGAGCCGTTTCTTAATGGTATTAATACGCGAGCAAGGGGACCATGTATGACTAAAACATGGTTTGATCAAGCGAATTTGTAATTTGAAGAACGAAGTGATCAAATTTAATGACTATTTTGAACAACTTGTGATGATATAGAAACACAAGCTCAATTTATCATTCTCAACAAATAGTATCTCAACATCAAGAGTCTAAAAATAAATTAGAAATGTAAAATCTGTTTTTTTAATAAAATTCAATAAGATACGTAAACAATGAACTTCAAGCTATTTACAAAATTGTACAAAAAAAAATATTTTTTTTAGTTTTAGAAGGGAATCATATAGACCAAATTGTCCTTTCATCACAGTATTATGTTTCAACTTTAACATGATTGGTGTTAAGTCAGTCATTGGTATTATTTTTCACTTAAACCTTATAACAAATATTTATGAAACTTGATATGGTTAATTATTCACTTAAGTCACATAATATATATGTGTTTCCTACAATATCAGGAACATTCACCCTCTGATCCTGATTCAGGCGTATATCGACTTTCACCATGTCACCCCAACTTGACTAAAATCTTAAAATCATATCAAATTTTAGGCACATAGAATGAATAACTTTTTATTTTTATTGAAGTGGCTAAGACGATCAAGTATATTGCTCCCCGCTTAAACCTATGCTAGTATGTCTACCAGAAAGCCATCAGATATGATTAACGTGATTTAAAAAGCTTGATAGCCAATAATCCCTGCTATGAGAAATACCTCTGTTATCAAGCAATATCATTCCCATGAATGAGTATGCACTATTTAATCTGTAAGGCTTACATACATCGTGTCCCTCATGAGCCGTTTTGTAATGGTATTAATATGCGTGCAAGGGGACCATGTATGACTAAAACATGGTTTGATCAAGCGAAATTGTAATTTGAAGAACGAAGTGATCAAATTTAATGACTACTTTGAACAACTTGTAATGATATAGAAACACAAGCTCAATTTATCGTTCTCAACAAAAAGTATCTCAACATCAAGAGTCTAAAAATAAATTAGAAATGTAAAATCTGTTTGTTTTAATAAAATGCAATAAGATACGTAAACAAGGAACTTCAAGCTATTTACAAAATTGTACAAAAAAAAAAATATTTTTTTGAGTTTTAGAAGGGAATCATATTGACCAAATTGTCCTTTCATCACAGTATTATGTTTCAACTTTAACATGATTGGTGTTAAGTCAGTCATTGGTATTATTTTTCACTTAAACCTTATAACAAATATTTATGAAACTTGATATGGTTAATTATTCACTTAAGTCACATAATATATATGTGTTTCCTACAATATCAGGAACATTCACCCTCTAATCCTGATTCCGGCGTATATTGACTTTCACCATGTCACCCCAACTTGACTAAAATCTTAAAATCATCAGATAAAATTTTAGGCACATAGAATGAATAACTTTTGATTTTTATTGAAGTGGCTAAGACGATCAAGGATATTGCTCTCCGCCTAAACCTAAGCAAGTATGTCAAACAGAAAGCCATCAGATATGATTAACGTGATTTAAAAAGCTAGCTAGCCAATAATCCCTGCTACAAGAAACACCTCTGTTATCAAGCAATATCATTCCCATGAATGAATATGCACGATTTCATCTGTAAGGCTTACATACATCGTGTCCGTCGTGAGCCGTTTCTTAATGGTATTAATACGCGAGCAAGGGACCATGTATGACTAAAACATGGTTTGTCAAGTCGGTGGCGAATTTATAATTTTAAGTACGAAGTGATCAAATTTAATGACTACATTGATCAACATGTAATGATTTAGAAACACAAGGTCAATATATCATTCTCAACAAATAGTATCCCAACATCAAGAGTCTAAAAATAAATTTGAAATGTAAAATCTGTTTGTTTTAATGAAATGAGTAAAGAAACGTAAACAACGATCTTCAAGCTATTCACAAAATTGTACAAAAACACATATTTTTTTGAGATTTATAAAGGAATCATATTGACCAAATTGTCCTTTCATCACAGTTTTATGTTTCGACTTTAACATGAGTGGTGTTAAGTCAGTCATTGGTATTATTTTTCACTTAAACCTTATAACAAAGATTTATGAAACTTGATACGGCTAATTATTCAATTAAGGAACATAATATATAATGTGTATCCTACAATATCAGGAACAATCTCCCTCTAATCCTGATTCAGGCGTGTATTGACTTTCACCATGTCACCCCAACTTAAATAAAATCTTAAATTCATCGGAGCAAATTTTAGGCACATATAATGAATAACTTTTGCTTTTTATTGAATTTGCTAAGACGATCAAGGATATTGCTCTCCGCCTAAACCTAAGCAAGTATGTCTACCCGAAAGCCATCAGATATGGTTAAAGTGATTTAAAAACCTAGCTAGCCAGTAATCCCCACTACAAGAAATACTTCTGATATCAAGCAATATCATTCCCATGAATGAGTATGCACGATTTCATCTGTAAGGCTTACGTACATCGTGTCACTCACGAGCCGTTTCTTAATGGTATTAATACGCAAGCAAGGGGACCATGTATGACTAAAACATGGTTTGATCAAGCGAATATGTAATTTGAAGAACGAAGTGATCAAATTTAATGACTACTTTGAACAACTTGTAATGATATATAAACACACGCTCAATTTATCGTTCTCAACAAATAGTATCTCAACATCAAGAGTCTAAAAATAAATTAGAAATGTAAAATCTGTTTGTTTTAATAAAATGCAATAAGATACGTAAACAATGAACTTCAAGCTATTTACAAAATTGTACAAAAAAAAATATTTTTTTGAGTTTTTGAAGGGAATCATATTGACCAAATTGTCCTTTCATCACAGTATTATGTTTCAACTTTAACATGATTGGTGTTAAGTCAGTCATTGGTATTATTTTTCACTTAAACCTTATAACAAATATTTATGAAACTTGATATGGTTAATTATTCACTTAAGTCACATAATATATATGTGTTTCCTACAATATCAGGAACATTCACCCTCTAATCCTGATTCAGGCGTATATCGACTTTCACCATGTCATCCGAACTTGACTAAAATCTTAAAATCATATCAAATTTTAGGCACATAGAATGAATAACTTTTGATTTTTATTGAAGTGGCTAAGACGATCAAGTATATTGCTCTCCGCCTAAACCTATGCTAGTATGTCTACCAGAAAGCCATCAGATATGATTAACGTGATTTAAAAAGCTAGATAGCCAATAATCCCTGCTACAAGAAATACCTCTGTTATCAAGCAATATCATTCCCATGAATGAGTATGCACGAGTTAATCTATAAGGCATACATACATCGTGTCCCTCATGAGCCGTTTCTTAATTGTATTAATATGCGTGCAAGGGGACCGAGTATGAGTAAAACATGGTTTGATCAAGCGAATTTGTAATTTGAAGAACAAAGTGATCAAATTTAATGACTACCTTGAACAACTTGTAATGATATAGAAACACAAGCTCAATTTATCGTTCTCAACAAATAGTATCTCAACATCAAGAGTCTAAAAATAAATTAGAAATGTAAAATCTGTTTGTTTTAATAAAATGCAATAAGATACGTAAACAATGAACTTCAAGCTATTTACAAAATTGTACAAAAAAAAATATTTTTTTGAGTTTTAGAAGGGAATCATAATGACCAAATTGTCCTTTCATCACAGTATTATGTTTCAACTTTAACATGATTGGTGTTAAGTCAGTAATTGGTATTATTTTTCACTTAAACCATATAAGAAATATTTATGAAACTTGATATGGTTAATTATTCACTTAAGTCACATAATATATATGTGTTTCCTACAATATCAGGAACATTCACCCTCTAATCCTGATTCCAGCGTATATTGACTTTCACCAAGTCACCCCAACTTGACTAAAATCTTAAAATCATCAGATCAAATTTTAGGCACATAGAATGAATAACTTTTGATTTTTATTGAAGTGGCTAAGACGATCAAGGATATTGCTCTCCGCCTAAACCTAAGCAAGTATGTCAAACAGAAAGCCATCAGATATGATTAACGTGATTTAAAAAGCTAGCTAGCCAATAATCCCTGCTACAAGAAACACCTCTGTTATCAAGCAATATCATTCCCATGAATGAATATGCACGATTTCATCTGTAAGGCTTACATACATCGTGTCCCTCAAGAGCCGTTTCTTAATGGTATTAATACGCGAGCAAGGGGACCATGTATGACTAAAACATGGTTTGATCAAGCGAATTTGTAATTTGAAGAACGAAGTGATCAAATTTAATGACTATTTTGAACAACTTGTAATGATATAGAAACACAAGCTCAATTTATCGTTCTCAACAAATAGTATCTCAACATCAAGAGTCTAAAAATAAATTAGAAATGTAAAATCTGTTTGTTTTAATAAAATGCAATAAGATACGTAAACAATGAACTTCAAGCTATTTACAAAATTGTACAAAAAAAAATATTTTTTTTAGTTTTAGAAGGGAATCATATTGACCAAATTGTCCTTTCATCACAGTATTATGTTTCAACTTTAACATGATTGGTGTTAAGTCAGTCATTGGTATTATTTTTCACTTAAACCTTATAACAAATATTTATGAAACTTGATATGGTTAATTATTCACTTAAGTCACATAATATATATGTGTTTCCTACAATATCAGGAACATTCACCCTCTAATCCTGATTCAGGCGTATATCGACTTTCACCATGTCATCCGAACTTGACTAAAATCTTAAAATCATATCAAATTTTAGGCACATAGAATGAATAACTTTTGATTTTTATTGAAGTGGCTAAGACGATCAAGTATATTGCTCTCCGCCTAAACCTATGCTAGTATGTCTACCAGAAAGCCATCAGATATGATTAACGTGATTTAAAAAGCTAGATAGCCAATAATCCCTGCTACAAGAAATACCTCTGTTATCAAGCAATATCATTCCCATGAATGAGTATGCACGAGTTAATCTATAAGGCATACATACATCGTGTCCCTCATGAGCCGTTTCTTAATTGTATTAATATGCGTGCAAGGGGACCGAGTATGAGTAAAACATGGTTTGATCAAGCGAATTTGTAATTTGAAGAACAAAGTGATCAAATTTAATGACTACCTTGAACAACTTGTAATGATATAGAAACACAAGCTCAATTTATCGTTCTCAACAAATAGTATCTCAACATCAAGAGTCTAAAAATAAATTAGAAATGTAAAATCTGTTTGTTTTAATAAAATGCAATAAGATACGTAAACAATGAACTTCAAGCTATTTACAAAATTGTACAAAAAAAAATATTTTTTTGAGTTTTAGAAGGGAATCATAATGACCAAATTGTCCTTTCATCACAGTATTATGTTTCAACTTTAACATGATTGGTGTTAAGTCAGTAATTGGTATTATTTTTCACTTAAACCATATAAGAAATATTTATGAAACTTGATATGGTTAATTATTCACTTAAGTCACATAATATATATGTGTTTCCTACAATATCAGGAACATTCACCCTCTAATCCTGATTCCAGCGTATATTGACTTTCACCAAGTCACCCCAACTTGACTAAAATCTTAAAATCATCAGATCAAATTTTAGGCACATAGAATGAATAACTTTTGATTTTTATTGAAGTGGCTAAGACGATCAAGGATATTGCTCTCCGCCTAAACCTAAGCAAGTATGTCAAACAGAAAGCCATCAGATATGATTAACGTGATTTAAAAAGCTAGCTAGCCAATAATCCCTGCTACAAGAAACACCTCTGTTATCAAGCAATATCATTCCCATGAATGAATATGCACGATTTCATCTGTAAGGCTTACATACATCGTGTCCCTCAAGAGCCGTTTCTTAATGGTATTAATACGCGAGCAAGGGGACCATGTATGACTAAAACATGGTTTGATCAAGCGAATTTGTAATTTGAAGAACGAAGTGATCAAATTTAATGACTATTTTGAACAACTTGTGATGATATAGAAACACAAGCTCAATTTATCATTCTCAACAAATAGTATCTCAACATCAAGAGTCTAAAAATAAATTAGAAATGTAAAATCTGTTTTTTTAATAAAATTCAATAAGATACGTAAACAATGAACTTCAAGCTATTTACAAAATTGTACAAAAAAAAATATTTTTTTTAGTTTTAGAAGGGAATCATATAGACCAAATTGTCCTTTCATCACAGTATTATGTTTCAACTTTAACATGATTGGTGTTAAGTCAGTCATTGGTATTATTTTTCACTTAAACCTTATAACAAATATTTATGAAACTTGATATGGTTAATTATTCACTTAAGTCACATAATATATATGTGTTTCCTACAATATCAGGAACATTCACCCTCTGATCCTGATTCAGGCGTATATCGACTTTCACCATGTCACCCCAACTTGACTAAAATCTTAAAATCATATCAAATTTTAGGCACATAGAATGAATAACTTTTTATTTTTATTGAAGTGGCTAAGACGATCAAGTATATTGCTCCCCGCTTAAACCTATGCTAGTATGTCTACCAGAAAGCCATCAGATATGATTAACGTGATTTAAAAAGCTTGATAGCCAATAATCCCTGCTATGAGAAATACCTCTGTTATCAAGCAATATCATTCCCATGAATGAGTATGCACTATTTAATCTGTAAGGCTTACATACATCGTGTCCCTCATGAGCCGTTTTGTAATGGTATTAATATGCGTGCAAGGGGACCATGTATGACTAAAACATGGTTTGATCAAGCGAAATTGTAATTTGAAGAACGAAGTGATCAAATTTAATGACTACTTTGAACAACTTGTAATGATATAGAAACACAAGCTCAATTTATCGTTCTCAACAAAAAGTATCTCAACATCAAGAGTCTAAAAATAAATTAGAAATGTAAAATCTGTTTGTTTTAATAAAATGCAATAAGATACGTAAACAAGGAACTTCAAGCTATTTACAAAATTGTACAAAAAAAAAAATATTTTTTTGAGTTTTAGAAGGGAATCATATTGACCAAATTGTCCTTTCATCACAGTATTATGTTTCAACTTTAACATGATTGGTGTTAAGTCAGTCATTGGTATTATTTTTCACTTAAACCTTATAACAAATATTTATGAAACTTGATATGGTTAATTATTCACTTAAGTCACATAATATATATGTGTTTCCTACAATATCAGGAACATTCACCCTCTAATCCTGATTCCGGCGTATATTGACTTTCACCATGTCACCCCAACTTGACTAAAATCTTAAAATCATCAGATAAAATTTTAGGCACATAGAATGAATAACTTTTTGATTTTTATTGAAGTGGCTAAGACGATCAAGGATATTGCTTTCCGCCTAAACCTAAGCAAGTATGTCAAACAGAAAGCCATCAGATATGATTAACGTGATTTAAAAAGCTAGCTAGCCAATAATCCCTGCTACAAGAAACACCTCTGTTATCAAGCAATATCATTCCCATGAATGAATATGCACGATTTCATCTGTAAGGCTTACATACATCGTGTCCGTCGTGAGCCGTTTCTTAATGGTATTAATACGCGAGCAAGGGACCATGTATGACTAAAACATGGTTTGTCAAGTCGGTGGCGAATTTATAATTTTAAGTACGAAGTGATCAAATTTAATGACTACATTGATCAACATGTAATGATTTAGAAACACAAGGTCAATATATCATTCTCAACAAATAGTATCCCAACATCAAGAGTCTAAAAATAAATTTGAAATGTAAAATCTGTTTGTTTTAATGAAATGAGTAAAGAAACGTAAACAACGATCTTCAAGCTATTCACAAAATTGTACAAAAACACATATTTTTTTGAGATTTATAAAGGAATCATATTGACCAAATTGTCCTTTCATCACAGTTTTATGTTTCGACTTTAACATGAGTGGTGTTAAGTCAGTCATTGGTATTATTTTTCACTTAAACCTTATAACAAAGATTTATGAAACTTGATACGGCTAATTATTCAATTAAGGAACATAATATATAATGTGTATCCTACAATATCAGGAACAATCTCCCTCTAATCCTGATTCAGGCGTGTATTGACTTTCACCATGTCACCCCAACTTAAATAAAATCTTTAATTCATCGGAGCAAATTTTAGGCACATATAATGAATAACTTTTGCTTTTTATTGAATTTGCTAAGACGATCAAGGATATTGCTCTCCGCCTAAACCTAAGCAAGTATGTCTACCCGAAAGCCATCAGATATGGTTAAAGTGATTTAAAAACCTAGCTAGCCAGTAATCCCCACTACAAGAAATACTTCTGATATCAAGCAATATCATTCCCATGAATGAGTATGCACGATTTCATCTGTAAGGCTTACGTACATCGTGTCACTCACGAGCCGTTTCTTAATGGTATTAATACGCAAGCAAGGGGACCATGTATGACTAAAACATGGTTTGATCAAGCGAATATGTAATTTGAAGAACGAAGTGATCAAATTTAATGACTACTTTGAACAACTTGTAATGATATATAAACACACGCTCAATTTATCGTTCTCAACAAATAGTATCTCAACATCAAGAGTCTAAAAATAAATTAGAAATGTAAAATCTGTTTGTTTTAATAAAATGCAATAAGATACGTAAACAATGAACTTCAAGCTATTTACAAAATTGTACAAAAAAAAATATTTTTTTGAGTTTTTGAAGGGAATCATATTGACCAAATTGTCCTTTCATCACAGTATTATGTTTCAACTTTAACATGATTGGTGTTAAGTCAGTCATTGGTATTATTTTTCACTTAAACCTTATAACAAATATTTATGAAACTTGATATGGTTAATTATTCACTTAAGTCACATAATATATATGTGTTTCCTACAATATCAGGAACATTCACCCTCTAATCCTGATTCAGGCGTATATCGACTTTCACCATGTCATCCGAACTTGACTAAAATCTTAAAATCATATCAAATTTTAGGCACATAGAATGAATAACTTTTGATTTTTATTGAAGTGGCTAAGACGATCAAGTATATTGCTCTCCGCCTAAACCTATGCTAGTATGTCTACCAGAAAGCCATCAGATATGATTAACGTGATTTAAAAAGCTAGATAGCCAATAATCCCTGCTACAAGAAATACCTCTGTTATCAAGCAATATCATTCCCATGAATGAGTATGCACGAGTTAATCTATAAGGCATACATACATCGTGTCCCTCATGAGCCGTTTCTTAATTGTATTAATATGCGTGCAAGGGGACCGAGTATGAGTAAAACATGGTTTGATCAAGCGAATTTGTAATTTGAAGAACGAAGTGATCAAATTTAATGACTACCTTGAACAACTTGTAATGATATAGAAACACAAGCTCAATTTATCGTTCTCAACAAATAGTATCTCAACATCAAGAGTCTAAAAATAAATTAGAAATGTAAAATCTGTTTGTTTTAATAAAATGCAATAAGATACGTAAACAATGAACTTCAAGCTATTTACAAAATTGTACAAAAAAAAATATTTTTTTGAGTTTTAGAAGGGAATCATAATGACCAAATTGTCCTTTCATCACAGTATTATGTTTCAACTTTAACATGATTGGTGTTAAGTCAGTAATTGGTATTATTTTTCACTTAAACCATATAAGAAATATTTATGAAACTTGATATGGTTAATTATTCACTTAAGTCACATAATATATATGTGTTTCCTACAATATCAGGAACATTCACCCTCTAATCCTGATTCCAGCGTATATTGACTTTCACCAAGTCACCCCAACTTGACTAAAATCTTAAAATCATCAGATCAAATTTTAGGCACATAGAATGAATAACTTTTGATTTTTATTGAAGTGGCTAAGACGATCAAGGATATTGCTCTCCGCCTAAACCTAAGCAAGTATGTCTACCAAAAAGCCATCAGATATGATTAACGTGATTTAAAAAGCTAGCTAGCCAATAATCCCTGCTACAAGAAATACCTCTGTTATCAAGCAATATCATTCCTGTGAATGAGTATGAACGATTTCATCTGTAAGGCTTACATACATCGTGTCCGTCGTGAGCCGTTTCTTAATGGTATTAATACGCGAGCAAGGGACCATTTATGACTAAAACATGGTTTGATCAACTCAGTGGCGAATTTGTAATTTTAAGTACGAAGTGATCAAATTTAATGACTACTTTGATCAACATGTAATGATTTAGAAACACAAGGTCAATATATCATTCTCAACAAATAGTATCCCAACATCAAGAGTCTAAAAATAAATTTGAAATGTAAAATCTGTTTGTTTTAATGAAATGAGTAAAGATACGTAAACAAAGATCTTCAAGCTATTCACAAAATTGTACAAAAACACATATTTTTTTGTGATTTATAAAGGAATCATATTGACCAAATTGTCCTTTCATCACAGTTTTATGTTTCGACTTTAACATGAGTGGTGTTAAGTCAGTCATTGGTATTATTTTTCACTTAAACCTTATAACAAAGATTTATGAAACTTGATATGGTTAATTATTCAATTAAGGAACATAATATATATTGTGTATCCTACAATATCAGGAACAATCTCCCTCTAATCCTGATTCAGGCGTGTATTGACTTTCACCATGTCACCCCAACTTAAATAAAATCTTAAATTCATCGGAGCAAATTCTAGGCACATAGAATGAATAACTTTTGCTATTTAACCATCAGATATGGTTAAAGTGATTTAAAAACCTAGCTAGCCAGTAATCCCCACTACAAGAAATACTTCTGTTATCAAGCAATATCATTCCCATGAATGAGTATGCACGATTTCATCTGTAAGGCTTACATACATCGTGTCACTCATGAGCCGTTTCTTAATGGTATTAATAAGCGAGCAAGGGGACCATGTATGACTAAAACATGGTTTGATCAAGCGAATTTGTAATTTGAAGAACGAAGTGATCAAATTTAATGACTACTTTGAACAACTTGTAATGATATAGAAACACAAGCTCAGTTTATCATTCTCAACAAATAGTATCTCAACATCAAGAGTCTAAAAATAAATTAGAAATGTAAAATCTGTTTGTTTTAATAAAATGCAATAAGATACGTAAACAATGACCTTCAAGCTATTTACAAAATTGTACAAAAAAAAATATTTTTTTGAGTTTTTTGAAGGGAATCATATTGACCAAATTGTCCTTTCATCACAGTATTATGTTAAAACTTTAACATGATTGGTGTTAAGTCAGTCATTGGTATTATTTTTCACTTAAACCTTATAACAAATATTTATGAAACTTGATATGGTTAATTATTCACTTAAGTCACATAATATATATGTGTTTCCTACAATATCAAGAACATTCACCCTCTAATCTTGATTCAGGCGTATATTTACTTTCACCATGTCACCCCAACTTGACTAAAATCTTAAAATCATCAGATCAAATTTTAGGCACATAGAATGAATAACTTTTTATTTTTATTGAAGTGGCTAAGACGATCAAGGATATTGCTCTCTGCCTAAACCTATGCAAGTATGTCTACCAGAAAGCCATCAGATATGATTAACGTGATTTAAAAAGCTAGCTAGCCAATAATCCCCGCTACAAGAAATACCTCTGTTATCAAGCAATATCATTCCCATGAATGAGTATGCACGATTTCATCTGTAAGGCTTACATACATCGTGTCCCACGTGAGCCGTTTCTTAATGGTATTAATACGCGAGCAAGGGGACCATGTATGACTAAAACATGGTTTAATCAAGTCAGTGGCGAATTTGTAGTTTGAAGTACGAAGTGATCAAATTTAATGACTACTTTGAACAACATGTAATGAATTAGAAATCTGTTTGTTTTAATGAAATGCAGTAAAGATACGTAAACCATGATCTTCAAGCTATTCACAAAATTGTACAAAAACACATATTTTTTTGATATTTATAAAGGAATCATATCGACCAAATTGTCCTTTCATCACAGTTTTATGTTTCGACTTTAACATGAGTGGTGTTAAGTCAGTCATTGGTATTATTTTTCAGTTAAACCTTATGACAAAGGTTTATGAAACTTGATATGGTTAATTATTCAATTAAGGCACATAATATATATGTGTTTCCTACAATATAAGGAACAATCACCCTCTAATCCTGATTCAGGCATATATTGACTTTCACCATGTCACCCCTAATTGACTAGAATCTTAAATCATCAGATCAAAATTTAAGCACATAGAATGAATAACTTTTGATTTTTATTGAAGTGGCTAAGAGATCAAGTATATTGCTCTCCGCCTAAACCTAAGCAAGTATATCTACCAGAAAGCCATCAGATATGATTAACGTGAATTAAAAAGTTAGCTAGCCAATAATCCCCACCACAAGAAATACCTTTGTTGTCAAGCAATACCATTCCAATGAATGAGTATGCACGATTTCATCTTGTCGGACCCCTAGATTTCAGCTGGATCTTAATTAATCATGTCATAACTCACACAGATTAATGTGTTGATAAGAGAGTTAATGACGGGTTGCTATATTTAGAAAGATATCCGTTTGTTAAAGGCGGAATCAATAACAAACATACGGTTGCAAAGAATAATCAAAGGTAGAGTGCACACATAGGATTCACTCAAAAGATTTCCATTTATATAACATTCATCATACAAAGTGGATAATCGATTTAGGGTTTTCTAGGAATCCTAGGACAACCGTCACTTTCAAGAAATATTCTTTCTTATCCGAAAAGTGTAAAGGCTACTCTTTCTGTGGCTCTCTCTCTCTCTTGGCGGCGTGCCCTAAACATTCTATTTATAGGCCTGCCAACCTAGGACAACTGTCATTCCTTCTAGAAACCCTAAATACAATCATACATATTCAAATTACATATTCAAAATAAACTAAGTGTAAAACAAGTCTTCCGGGTAGGCTTTGCACCAATCTTGTCTTTCTGAGTATGCTCGGCCATCCTTCATAACTTGTTAACATAGAAGTGTGCTCGGGATCAGTTTCCGGGTAGACTTTACTTAAAGAGTATTTCACCAAGTAAAATACTCACCGAGTAGACTTCAGTCTTCTTGACTTTGCCAGACTTTGCCCGATAAACTCCTTACGAGCAACCTTGTTCTTCAATGATCCATTTCAGCTCTTTGCTATATAATAACTTATTAGCAAAGTGTACTCGGGAGTACTGTTCCTTGCTTGAGCTGAACCTTGCCCGATATTACTTAAAGATATTCCTTTAGATCATCAAGCATATTTGGACCATACTTATTAATGAATACCTTGCCCGGTCTTCCAATTTCTTGGCTTCTTAGGCTTGGTTAACCAAACCTTACTCGGAAGAGTAAAATACTTGGTTCTGAAGCACAGACTTGCTTGATAAAGTGAACCTTGCCCGTATTTACATAAACTACTGTACCTTACCCGGCAATGCAATAATTTGCAAACCCTGCTCGGATATCCACTTAAGAAGACTACTTGAAGTAAACCTTGCCCGGTAGACAAGATAACGTACTCGGCCAAATAAAAGCTTGCTCGGATGTCTAAGGTGTGCCCGGATCCATTACTTAGCCAAATCAGAGGAGGTTGAGCAGATTCCAATCTTCCATGTACTTCATTTAGGTCAAATCTTTGACTCAACAATATCCCCCTTAGGTCAATTTCTTGACCCAACATTCTCCCCCTAGATTGGAACACCTCAGCTGACCCAAAACATTTCTATGCTTACTTACACTTAGCAAAAATACACATCAAATCAAAAATCAAAATTACATATTCAAATAACATAAGCAAATTACATAATCAGAAAGTTGTCCGAAGACATTACAAAACAAAGCCTAAGCTAAAAATTCTTCAATTTAGCCAAAGGTGCTTGTTAAGGCACGGAAAGTCCAACTTTTCTTGCTCTCTCAAGAATCTTAGCAACTCTGATTGCTTAGCACTTGTTGGCCTTTGCCTTTCCTTACAATTAGCGAGATACAGTGCTGCAATCACAGTCAATTGCCATAGATTGAATTTTCTGAAGTCATTTTTAGAGAAGATCTTCACAATCTCTCTCTATTTTCTATCATAACATTCAGATGTTCAGTCCTGGAGTCATAGAATATTCCACTTGGCATAACAATGTGGTTGACTGAAGGGTTTTTGGCTTTTACTGCAACCTTGACAAAGGGTTTATCCATCTTCAAGTGCATCTGCTTTGGTTTTTCTTGAGTAGTCACAGACATCTTCCTTTTCTTTGTACTGTTCTGTTTTGAGAGCAAGGATGTTGTCTGTTTGCAGAATTCCTCTACTTTGGATTTCCCCTTCATTGTCATCCTTGATAGATCAACCATCTTTTTGGATATTCCTTTGTTCTTACCAACTAGAGACTGGGCAGCTCCCTTCTTTATGTTTAACTGCTGCCCTTTCATTTTCTTGAAGTTGCTCAAAATCTCTTTTCTTTTCATGACTTTTACATAATCAAAAGGAATTCCATTTTTAACCAAAAATTTTGGTTTACCACCATATTTGCTCAAGAATTTTTGAATTTCCGCTTCTTGTTCCAAATCATCTTTCAATTTCAAAACTTTTAGTTCATTGTCTTGAGTATTCTTTTCTTCACTTAAAGCCTTTGAAATCTTGTCAATGACAGTGTCAAGTTTCTCCTTTATCTCTTTCTCTGGTTCTTCTTGCTTAAATAGTTTGAGCAGAGAGACTACCACACCATTTGGAATTTCTTGATCATTCAAGCATTTTTCAATCAGTTCTTGAGGCACATCCTTCTGATTAACATTCTTCACTTCATCTTTTAGCCTTTTCTCATCTTCAAACATTTTCAACAAACTCTCTTGTTCTTCAAGATCTTTGTCAGTTAGCCTTTGAATTAGAAGTTCTCTGTCATAAATTTCTGTCATTCTTTGCATATAAACTCTTTCTGCTTCTAATTCATATTCATTCATATTTGAGACCATTCTGCTTTCTTGAAAATTGATAGTCTGAGTTTCATCATCTTCTTGAGCAATTTCTTTTCCTTTTAGTTTCTTCCTTTTCTCTAGTTCTTTCATCTCATCTTCTGGAATGTTATCAAAATCATCATCTGAGCTGTTCTTTTCATATACTGAGAGAAGCTGCAGTGAATTCTCCCCCAGATTCAGTACTTTCTCCCCCTGTTTTGGGGCAGCTGAGATCTTCTCAACCTCAGGCATTAGGGTTTGAACTCTCTGTAATGTCTTCTTCAGTTCTTCAGAGAGATGATGTTTTTCAGAATTGGAATTGCTCTGAGTTTGATCCATTGTTGATTCTCTGTTAATCGATGAACACACAATCGTCAGTTAGATTTAAAACAATGTATGTATTTATGAGAAGAATAGAAAATTAAGGGATACAGAATATTTCAATTCAAACCGTTGTCTTGAATGATATTGAAACCTACAAACAAAGCAAATGTAAGTAATAGGAAGTTTCAATAACTGAAATATATAAAAACAAACTCTTTAATGAGAGTTAATGCAGACTTGAAGTACATATTTGTAGCTTTATCAGAAAAGAATTATGAATAAAGGTCTGCATATTTTGCTTTTCTTCAGCATGTCAGATAAAGAAAGAATCTTTAAAAGTGTTTTGTCTTTTATCTCATAAATTTCTTATCTACTTCAAGAATGGTTTCCTTATCTATTTATAAGTGTGTCCAAAAATGGTAAAGTATGTAAAGATAAAGTTACTCAAGAATAAATTTAGATAAATTGAAGAAAGCACATTTGAAATACCAGGTGCCTTGAAAACTTGATCACAAGACAATTAATCAAGTACAAAATATCAAATAAATATTCTTGCTAGGAATCAATTAAGATCCCCATATAGATTTCTCAATTTCAAATTAAAACTTATCTAGCATAAACCCTAACAAAAATAAGAATCATATTCAATCAATCATAATAAAAGCATATTCAATCAAGTAACACATTCATTCAAGTATGCTTGAAAACACGGTGTGCCCGAGCAACCATTCAAGAGAATAGTGTGCCCGAACGCCTTTCTAATGCAAAGTATACCCGAATAACCTTCATATAGTACAAAGTGTGCATGGAAAAGGAATTCTAGCAGACAGTGTACTCGGAAAGTTAAGTTTTGAAATTACCAAGTATATTGAAGGAACAAAAGTGTACCCGAAATATAAAGTGTGCCCGGAAAACAAAGTTTGCCCGAAAACACTTGTAATTTCAAAGAAATCATAAACACACATATCACAGAGCATGCTCGAAATGAAATTAAACACTTAAACATTTAAGTGTGCTATAGTCTAAAATTTCAAAGAGCTTGCCCGAAAATCCTATGTTAGCATTAAGTTTGCTAGGATAAACACATTCAATCATCAGGTATGCCCTTACCCGAGGGATTTCAACATGCCAAACCATACCCGAAAAATGACAAACTTAAATAGTAATATCTAAGCATGCTCGAAAAGATTAACAAACCTTTCCTAACAACATATTCACACAAATCACAAAGCTTACTTGATGTACTTGACTAAGTTCATAAAGTTTGCTTGGAATCACAATCAACATATAACATGCATAACTTGCCCGAAACACGAATTTCTTGTTAAAAGCTAGCTATAACAACACATAATCATCTCAAGACTTCAAGCTTGCTCGGGAAATGAGTACAACAGTGTACTCTACCCGGAAAGTGTAAACATTTCAAAGCATGCCAAAAAATCATAAAGTTAGTCAAAAATGACTAAGCTTACTCAGAAAGGTTGAAAAATATTAAACCTTACCCGAAACAACATATTCACACATAATCAACTGTTTTGTACCTGGAAAGGTTGTAAATCATTAAACCTTATCCGAAAATACATATTCAAACAGTTTGTGCCCGGGAAGGTTATAAGGCATCAAACCTTACCCGAACTTACATATTCAACCTATTTTAGGCAAAATGCAACACTTTTTGACTTAAACCACTTTTTCAAAGTATATTTTTCTTTTCAGATCATAGTTTAAGAGCAAATGGTGCATTTAGAGATCAAATTTCAGTTATATTTCTCTTCAAAACAGTTTCTTCCATTTTCTGAAAAGATCTCAAGATTTGGATCATATTGACTAAGTAGCTTTCTCAATACTTCATTCTAAGCATTATTATGACAACATAGATAGGTTAACAGCAAGTATAAACTTAGCATGAATTTCATCTCTTTGGTGATATGATTAAGGTTCAATTTAAGCATAATGCATTAATGGTCAACACTGTGCTATGATGCCTCATATCTCTTCTCAAAGCTTATTTGGCTTTCCCCAGATCACCCCAATTTGACTCCAACCTCCTGTATTTGGTCAAAAATAGTTTTTGTATGACAGAACTTATTGTATTTTTGTATTTTTAGATTCAAACAAATATAGAGGTTGAACGTTGGACTTACAGTTAGCAACATGCCTTTCATTCAAGATGAGACAGATTTTGCCAACATCTTTGTAGTTCTTGTTGTAACCCTCTTGTTTGATAAAATATTTAAAAACACTTGTCAACTTTTGGATGATTTATTCATTCTTCCCCTTGTTTTTGATATTTTCTCAATTTTCTTAAAGCATGTTCCTTGTCATATTTAAAGATGTTTCATTTTTGGTTGACCAAATAACAACAGGCTCGTGTATGACTGGGTAATCACTTTTCTGCCTATCATTCGGAGAGATTTATCTTGAGACATGCAAAGACAACTATGTATCTCCACATAATGATTAGCATATTCATTATGTTTATATCACCTTAGATTTTACATCATCATGGGAAAGCAACCATACATGTTAATGACTATACTAAGGTCTTTTTAGCCTATTAATTCCATATGATCAGCTAAGTAGTCAATGTACTATCATTTCCCATTTTAACAGTTCAATATTTAATCACCCCAATATCTCTTCATTGTCAGGTAAATGGCTATCATGTTTGACCAAATGTGGTCAACATGACCAAACATATATGTGAATATATGTCCTTTCAAAGTCAGAGCTATTAACATAGTTTTAAGTGAAGGAATAAGAAACAAGTCATAATTGCCCCAAATGCATTCAGTTTTCAGGTCAATGGCTATCATTTGAATCTGTAGAGATTTAAGGACCAAACATACACAAGTGCATGTCCTTCCAACTAGGCAAATGACATAATTTTTAGCAAAAACAACTACTTGAGACTTTTCTTAAAAAGTCCTTCTTTTAAGCTTCTTTTAAAGCTTGAACTGAATAATCTTATCATATCTCTACACCATTAATCAACTTGCTCATGTTTTGACCAAAATAAAGTATTTATGCAAAATTCATTATAAAATTCATTGAATCACTTAATTTTGACATAAAACACATTTTGACATAAACAGTTGCATCACATAATCAAATCCTAATCATTCTTAACATCATCAAGAAAACAGACTTTACTAACATTCAATGTCTATCATATCTTAACAACATCAGAAGATCAGATAAAGCACATATTCAAGTAGCCATAAACATATGATTACTCATGATATCAGATAAGCATTCAATTTCACCCAAACAGATCAAACTACTTATCATAATATCATATCAGTTAACTTGATAGTCAAGAATTATCATCAATTTCAAACAAATTGCACAGATATTTACTTAAGCACCTATCAGTTAACTTCAAACC
Organism: Bidens hawaiensis; assembly: GCF_021521415.1. Classification (NCBI taxonomy): domain Eukaryota; kingdom Viridiplantae; phylum Streptophyta; class Magnoliopsida; order Asterales; family Asteraceae; genus Bidens; species Bidens hawaiensis. The sequence goes on from NW_027500522.1 coordinate 46,907, forward strand.
AGTGACATATTCAAAACATATTCAATCAACATTCAGTTGAAACATATTCAAAACATATTCAATCAACATTCAGTTGAAACATATTCAAAACACATTCAATCAACATTCAGTTGAAACATATTCAAAACATATTCAATCAACATTCATAAGGTGTAACCTCTGTCAAAATAATCAGTTAGCACAGAGAGACACACAACCAGGCACACATCCTTAATCAGATTTCATCAAAGTTGATCATTCCCAGGGCTTACAGAGGAAAGTTGAACCTGGTTCTATCAAGTGGTTTGGTGAATAGGTCAGCCAAATTGTCACTTGTATCAACCCTTTGCATTTCAATCAAACCTTTTTCACTGCAGTCTCTGATGAAATGATGTCTGATTTCAATGTGCTTAGTTTTGGAATGTTGAACTGGATTTTTAACAGTAAAATATGCAGCATTATTGTCAATAAGAATAGGGGTGTTCAAGAAATTCAAACCATAGTCCAGCATCTGATTTTGAATCCATAGAACTTGTGCACAGCAGGCAGATGCAGCAACATATTCAGCTTCTGCAGTAGAGATTGAAACAGTAGTCTGCATTTTACATTGCCATGACACTAGCCTTTCACCTAAAAATTGACATCCTCCTGAGGTTGACTTTCTGCTCATGTTGCAGCCATCATAATCACTGTCTGTATATTCAATCAGATCAAAAGCTTGGTTCTTTGGATACCAAATCCCTAAGTCACGTATTCCCTTCAAATATCTGAATATTCTTTTAACAACATTCATGTGGGAGACTTTTGGACTTGATTGGAATCTTGCACACCCACATACAGCAAACATGATATCTGGTCTTGTTGCAGTCAGATACATCAGAGATCCAATTTTGGCTTTATATTCATGTTCATCTATAGGCTTCCCCTTTTCATCTGCAATCATCTTTTCTTTGGTGTCCATTGGAGTTGAAGCAGTCTTGTACTCTTGATAGTTGAACTTGTTCAAGATGTCCTGCACATATTTGCTTTGATGAATGAAAATCCCCTCAGCCTTCTGTTGAACTTGCAATCCTAGAAAGAAGTTCATTTCTCCCATAGAACTCATGCTGTATTTGGACTTCATTACCCCTTAAAACTCCATACACATTTGCTCATTTGTAGAACCAAAGATGATGCCATCCACATACACTTGTACCAGAAGCAAGTCTGATCCCTTTCTTTTGTAGAAGAGTGTCTTGTCAATGGCTCCTCTTTTGAAACCATTTTCAAGAAGATGATTTGACAGCTCATCATACCATGCTCTAGGAGCCTGATGCAATCCATAAAGGGCTTTGTTTAACTTATACACCCTGTTTGGATACATTGGATCCTCAAAACCTGGAGGTTGAGCAACATACACCTCTTCATCAATCTTTCCGTTTAGAAATGCAGACTTAACATCAAGCTGGAACACTTTAATGTTCCTTGAGGCAGCATATGCAAGAAAAATCCTGATAGCTTCAAGTCTTGCAACTGGTGCAAAGACTTCCTCAAAGTCTATTCCTTCTTCTTGAAGACATCTTAGTGCAACAAGTCTAGCTTTATTCCTAATCACCAAACCCCTTTCATCCCATTTGTTTCTAAAAACCCATTTGGTTCCAATTGCATATCTGTCAAATGGCTTATCAACAAGATCCCACACATGCATGTCTCTAAATTGTGCCAATTCCTCTTGCATTGCTTCCACCCAACTATTATCTTTTAATGCTTGTGCTATGTTCTTAGGTTCTATTTGGGACAGAAAACAAGAGTAAAGACAAATGTTTGCAATTTCGGAATGACTTCTTGTAACTCTTTCATGCAAATCACCAATGATGTTTTCAGAAGGATGATTCTTTTCCATATAAGGAGTTTGAACAATCATATCTGTAGACACAGTTGTGTCAAGATTTGACTCATTGAGTTCTGGTTCTTCAATGATCAAATCAGTCTCTGCATCATGAAATTCCGGTGCTTCATCATTATGGTGTCCTGAAGTAGATGCACCATTGTTTCGAATATTTAAGCTTTCAAATGAATGCTGAAATCTTGCAGTAGATGCAGCTTCTTCTTCACTTGCTTGGTTGCTTGTGTCACCCTCATTCTGAATTTGATCATCCTGTACATCTTGATTGTCTTGATTGTTCTCAGTATGATCATGTTCAACATTATCACATGAGGAGTTCTTCACAAAAGTATATTCCTTTTCCTTTTCAGCAACCTTCTTCCATAATTCTTCCAAGTCCAATGACTTCTTCTTTTTCTCTTCAATTTCACTGGTCTTGTAGAAAGATTCATCAAAGTCTTCAGGATAAATCTTGAAAGACCTTATTAACTTCTCATGATCAAACAGCTATGCTGCACCATCAACTGTATTGAATTGATTCTCCTTAAAGATAATGTCAGATGATTCTATAACACTCAAGTGATCTTTCACATAAACTCTGTAGGCTTTGGAGTGTGTAGAATATCCAACAAGGAAACAATCCAGGGACTTTGTTTGAAACTTGTTCAAATAGTCTCTTGTGTTCAGTAGAAAACATTTGCATCCAAAGGGCTTGAAAAACTTAATGTAAGGCTTTCTGTTGTGAAATATTTCATATGGAATTTTGTTATGCCATTTGTTGACAAGTACCCTGTTCTGAACATAGCAGGCTGTATTTATAGCTTCAGCCCAAAAGTTAACAGGCAGATTAGCATCTGCTAACATGGTTCTTGCAACTTCATTCAAAGTTCTATTTCTTCTTTCTGCAACACCATTTTGTTTAGGAGTTCTAGGAGCTGAGAATTGTTGTTGTATTCCTTTTGCTTCACAGAATTCTTGCATAACTCCATTCTTGAACTCAGTGCCATTGTCACTTCTCATCATCTTGACTGTCTTATTCAACTTGTTCTCAATCATTGTTACACAACCTTTAATCAACTCTGCAGTCTCATCCTTGGTACTTAGGAAATAAACCCAAGTGTATCTTGAATAGTCATCAATGATCACCAGACAATATATTTTCTTCCCAATACCTGGTACACTCACAGGACCAAAGAGATCCATGTGAAGTAATTCAAGTACTTGATCTATTGAGTTGATGAGCTTTGGCTTATGAGTAGATTTGTGTTGTTTTCCCTTTTAACATGAATCACAATGATCTTCCAATTTGAATTCTCTTGTAAGTAAGCCTATGACATGCTCACCTTTGACAAGTCTATTCATGTTCTTCAATTTCACATGACACAGTTTCCTATGCCACAATTTTGACTCATTTTCAGTGGCTTTGGAAACAAAACATGCACCTCCTCTTGAAACAGCTTCTTTCATATTCAATTCCTACAAGTTACCATTTCTTGGTGCCATCATCACAATCATTTCAGGTGGAATTACAAACTCTGGTTTTAAAATAAAACAGTGTGAATCATCAAAACTGACTTTGTAACCCTTATCACACATTTGTGATATACTCAGCAGATTGTATTGAAGACCTTCAACATGAAATACATTATCAAATGAGACTTTCCCATTTGTTAAGATTCCTTTTCCAACAATCTTTCCACCATTTTCATCACTCCCAAAAGCTACTGGACCTTCATACTTTTCTTCATAATTGACAAAAGATCTCTTGTCACAAGTCATGTGCCTAGAACAACCACTATCCATATACCATATATCATTTAGATGAGTGGACTGTTCCTGCACATACAAAAAAGTTTGATTAGTTGAGTGATGAAGTGTAAGCCTTATCAACTTGCAGCTCATCAGATTCAGTTTCAGACACAGCTTGGGAAGTGAGTGTTGTTGTTGGTTCAGGATCTTCATGTGTGATTTCTAGATTATCTGAATTATCTGTTTCATATCCACACTTTCTTGGAGTTTTAACATAAGAAGTTGAGGTCTGTAATTAAGCTGAGTCAGTTGCATACTCTTTGATCACATAATCCTTCTTTTCAGAGTAGTCTCTTACATCTGCAACTGTCTCATCCTTAATTTCAGTCTTAGGTTTCCAAAGGAAACCATGTGGTTCATATCCATGTCTTAATAGAAACTTCTCATCACCAGTGAGTTCTGTTGGTTTCTTTCTTGAATGTGCATCATTTTTTCTTGTCTTCTCACTGCTTGATGATCCTTGAGAACCATCAGATTTGACTGATTGAGTATCTTGTTTGATTCTCAAAGACTGATAGTTCTTTTTGGTCAAATTCTCATGCTTCTTAGGAGATTTACTTCTTCTTGCTAATTCAGCCACTTTCTTCTCAATCCTTGTCTCCTTTTCAGATTTCTTTTCTTCTCTGTTCATGGGTTCATTTCCACACACCTTTCCTTTTCCCAGATATTCATCATACTTCTGTTTGTACAGGACAAAGTCTTGGCCATACTTTGTTCCATCTGGTACATGAAATGGTTTGAATTTGAATCTTTCATTACATGAATCTGTGTGGTGACCATATTCATCACACCTTTTGCACCAAACCTTGCCTTTGTATATTTCATGTTCTTTTGGTTTCTTGTATCTTTCACTTGGCTTAGGTGTCTTGACTCCTAGAGTCTTCTGATTCTTTAAACCATCAAAATCAATTGAAAAAGGAACAAATTCCTCAATCTTGATGTCTTGTCTTTCAAGTTTGCTTTTGACAAAAACAATTTTCTCCATAATCATAAGTTCTTCATCACTGCTTTCTCTAACCATTGACTGTCTTTTCTCATACTCTTCCATAGTTTCCAATTCTCCAACATCCAACACCTCATGACTAGGAAAGATTGGATAAACTGGGATAAAATTTATAGTATCAACTTTTTCAGTCATCATCTTCTTTTTGTTGTTCTGCTTTATCTTACCCAATACAGCCTTGCTTGGTGGTCTGACTGCATTGTAGTTTATCTTCCTCCTTTCACAAATATCAAAAGAAACATGTTCTCTTTTCATTTTATCATTCTGTTTCTTCAATCTTGGTGGGACTGGTGGATATTTTGGATGTTTATCAACAAATTCCGGTTTCTTATATTTTCTTCCTCTTTCAGCAGTTTTGATTTCCTTTTCAGTAATTTGATCACTCAAATCACTCAAGTCATCCTGATACAACTTAACTGAATCAAAGTCATCCTTAGAGACTTGAACTCCAATTGACTTATCCTCTTTTACCACTTTCTTAATCACAAACCCTCATTCTTTATTCACTTCTACCTTTTTGTACAAATCAACAAATTCTTCCTTGTCTTGAAAGACATCTCTGAATTGTAGCAAGTATGCATCTCTTTTCTCTTTGTCAACTTTTGGCATGAAGTTGTTGTTGAATGGAGGTGGAACTGTTTTGTATTTGTCTTGTTCCTTCACCTGGTTCAGTATACCGCATATGTTGCCTGTTGAGACCAAATTCTTTAGAAATTCAGTTTCAACCTTCAGTCTTGTGTTTTGCACCTTTTATTCAACCAACATCTTCTTTAATCCATCAATCTCAGTGGTGTATCTGGTTTGAGTTCTGTAAATGATCATGCAATCATCTTCAAGGCTTTTAATCTTTTCTTCACTGATCATTTCACTTGCCTCATACTCATTGATGATACTTTGTTTTCTAAAACACTTACTTTTCAGCTTGCCTATTTTTGTTTTCAATTCAATGATAAGTTCATTTAAATCAATAGTAGGAGCAGAGTGTACCTGAGATGATGATCCTTTTTCTTTCTCAATTATGGCCATGAATGCCACATTTGCTTTCCTGATATCATCTGCAATGTCCTCTTCATGATTGCTCCAATCAAAATTTCCTTCATGTTGTGTAGTCACTGCCACATTTCCTTGATTTCTGATCTGATTTTGATTTGCTGGAACAATGTTGTTTGGAACATTTTGAGCTGCTTGAAGGTTTTGATTGTTATTCATTTGAAAACCTTGAGTCTGTTGCATACTTTGATGTTGATTATTCATTTGAGGCTGAAAGTTGTTGAAGTTGGGGTTGTAATTGTTGTTGGGTTTGAAGTTGTTGTTGTTGAAGTTGTTCATTTGATTGCTGTTGTTGTTGAATCTTGGCCGATTTTGTTGGTATTGCTGCTGACCTCTTGATTGATTTTGTTGATATTGCAGCTGACCTCCTGGTTGTTGATTCTTGAATTGATTCATTTGAAAGTTTCTTGGTTGATTGCATTCTCTTGCAAAATGACCAGGTTGCTGACAATTGTAGCAGATTGCTTTTGACTTGTCAAATCCAATCCTGTCATTAGGACCAGAAACCAGAGACCTACCAGTTCTGTTATACAGCCTTTTACTTCTCAAACCCAACATGGCAGCTTGCCACTTCAAATCCATGTCTTCCAAGTCATCTGCATCAATTTGCTCTAAATAATCTTGTACCACACTTGTGTGAATTAGGTTCTTTGCAACAAATGCATTATATGACTCAGTAAACATAGACAACAAAGACTGTGTTTCATTGTTTTGACCATGTCCTATGCTAGTATGAGGAACATTTCCACTTGGCATAGAGGCAGAATCAGTGTCATCACTCAATTGCACATTGAACCTCTGCTGATTTCCTTGATTACTTGTGCTACCTCCAATAAAAGATTTTGGAGTAACAACATTATGTTCAGCTGGTTCTTCAATAATGGGAATTTGCTGTTGATTCTTGGTAGACAGATTTTCGATGGGTGCAATCAATGCATTTGAAACATTGAAGCAGGGTCTGTCTTCCTTAATCATCTCATTCTCTATCATTTCAAGTTCTACAGCCTGAAGAAAGCATACTACATCATCCAATTTCAATTCATTGGAATTATTCTTCTAAAGGATAAACTTGCAAGCAGTATACCATTCTTTTGGTATTGAGTTGAGTAACTTTGTATTCAAATCAAAGTCAGTCATTACATAATCAGTTGTCCTCAACTCATTCACAATACTTAGAAAACGCTCTAGTATTGATTTCAACCTTTCTCCTTCCTTATACTTGAACATTTCCAACTATTGCTTCAATCTTTGCTTCTTTATGTTCTTTAGTTCAGTATTCCCTTCATACATCTCAAGAATGGCATCATACATTTGCTTGGCAGTTGTGTGATGTGCCACCTTGGTTAGAAACTCCCAAGACAAACCTAGCTTAATCATAGCTAAGGCTTTGTCATCCACCTTTCCCATTTTTTCTCTTACAGCAGCAGTTGCAGCTGCATTTGCACCTTCTTCAACAGCAGTTTGTGGACCATCTTGATGGAGTTCCACATATTAATATCATTGTAGCATACGGCTGCTTCAAAGAGTACTTTCCATTTGATAAAGTTTTCCTGTCCATACAACCTTGGTATCTTGTTAGTAGACACCTCTTGTTCCTCATATCCAGACACTTTGAGAAATCAAAAATCAGTTTCTTTGTAAAAACAGAGTTTCAAAATAATCAGATCTAAAAACAGAATGCTCAGATCTGATGTGTCTGATGTTATTAGAACAAGATTTAATGATAAAAATTAGAACTTTAATTGAAATAAGGAAGAGAAAACACCGGTAGATTGTAGATCTGGAAGAAAAATGAAAAACAGGGCTGCTGACGTCACAAATCAATGGAACAATGGTCTGCTTACGTCATTCTTCTTTGAATCTTCAATCAGCAACAATCTTTCCAAAATAGCAGTAATCAGCTCTGATACCACTTGTCGGGCCCCTAGATTTCAGCTGGATCTTAATTAATCATGTCATAACTAACACAGTTTAATGTGTTGACAAGAGAGTTAATGACGGGTTGCTATATTAGAAAGATATCCGTTTGTTAAAGGCGGAATCAATAACAAACATACGGTTGCAAAGAATAATCAAAGGTAGAAAGCACACACAGGATTCACTCAAAAGATTTCCATTTAAATAACATTCATCATACAAATTGGATAATCGATTTAGGGTTTTCTAGGAATCCTAGGACAGCCGTCACTTTCAAGAAATATTCTTTCTTATCCGAAAAGTGTAAAGGCTACTCTTTCTGTGGCTCTATCTCTCTCTTGGCGGCGTGCCCTAAACATTCTATTTATAGGTCTGCCAACCTAGGACAGCTGTCATTCTTTCTAGAAACCCTAAATACAATCATACATATTCAAATTACATATTCAAAATAAACTAAGTTAAAACAAGTCTTCCGGGTAGGCTTTGCACCAATCTTGTCTTTTTGAGTATGCTCGGCCATCCTTCATAACTTGGTAACATAGAAGTGTGCTCGGGATCAGTTTCCGGGTAGACTTTACTTAAAGTGTATTTCACCAAGTAAAATACTCACCGAGTACACTTCAGTCTTCTTGACTTTGCCAGACTTTGCCCGACAACTCCTTACGAGCAACCTTGTTCTTCAATGATCCATTTCAGCTCTTTGCTATAAAATAACTTATTAGCAAATTGTACTCGGGAGTACTGTTCCTTGCTTGAGTAGAACCTTGCCCGATATTACTTAAAGATATTCCTTTAGATCATCAAACATACTTGGACCATACTTATTAATGAATACCATGCCCGGTCTTCCAATTTCTTAGCTTCTTGGACTTGGTTAACCAAACCTTACTCGGAAGAGTAAAATACTTGGTTCTGAAGAACAGACTTGCTTGATAAATTGAACCTTGCCCGGATTTACATAAACTAGTGTACCTTACCCGGCAATGCACTAATTTGCAAACCCTGCTCGGATATCCACATAAGAAGACTACTTGAAGTAAACCTTGCCCGGTAGGCAAGATATCGTAGTCGGCCAAATAAAAGCTTACTCGGATGTCTAAGGTGTGCCCGGATCCATTACTTAGCCAAATCAGAGGAGGTTGAGAAGATTACAATCTTCCATGTACTTCATTTAGGTCAAATTTTTGACTCAACAATCTCCCCCTTAGGTCAATTTCTTGACCCAACACATCTGTAATGCTTACATACATCGTGTCCCACGTGAGCCATTTCTTAATGGTATTAATACGGGAGCAAGGGGACCATGTATGACTAAAACATGGTTTGATCAAGTCAGTGGTGAATTTGTAATTTGAATTACGAAGTGATCAAATTTAAGGACTACTTTCAACAACATGTAATGATTTAGAAACACAAGGTCAATTTATCATCCTCAACAAATAGTATCCCAACATCAAGAGTCTAAAAATAATTTATAAATGTAAAATCTATTTGGTTTAATGAAAAGAAGTAAGGAAACGTAAACAATGAACTTCAAGCTATTTACAAAATTGTACAAAAACACATATTTTTTTGATATTTAGAAAGGAATCATATTGACCAAATTGCCCTTTTATCGCAGTTTTATGTTTCGGCATTAATATGATAGGTGTTAAATCAGTCATTGGTATTATTTTTCACTTAAACCTTATAACAAAGATTTATGAAACTTGATATGGTTAATTATTCAATTAAGGCACATAATATATATGTGTATCCTACAATATCAGGAACAATCACCCTCTAATCCTGATTCAGGCGTATATTGACTTTCAACATGTCACCCTAACTTGACTAAAATCTTAAAATCATGAGATCAAATTTTAGGCACATAGAATGAATAACTTTTGATTTTTATTGAACTGGCTAAGACGATCAAGGATATTGCTCTTCGCCTAAACCTAAGCAAGTATGTCTACCAGAAAGCCATCAGATATGATTAATGTGATTTAAATAGCTAGCTAGCCAATAATCCCCTATACAAGAAATACCTATGTTATCAAGCAATATCATTCCCATGAATGAGTATGCACGATTTCATCTGTAAGGCTTACATACATCGTGTCCCTCGTGAGCCTTTCTTAATGGTATTAATACGCGAGCAAGGGAACATGCATGACTAAAACATGGTTTGATCAAGTTAGTGGCAAATTAATAATTTGAAGTACAAAGTGATCAAATTTAATGACTACTTTGAACAACATGTAATGATTTAGAAACACAAGCTCAATATATCAATCTCAACATATAGTATCCCAACATCAAGAGTCTAAAAATAAATTATAAATGTATAATTTGTTTGTTTCAATAAAATGCAATAAGATACGAAAACAATGAACTTCAAGCTATTTACAAAATTTTACAAAAAAAATTTTTTTTTGAGTTTTAGAAGGGAATCTTATTGACCCAATTGCCCTTTCATCACAATATTATGTTTCAACTTTAACATGATTGGTGTTAAGTCAGTCATTGGTATTATTTTTCACTTAAACCTTAAAACAAAGATTTATGAAACTTGATATGGTTAATTATTCACTTAAGTCACATAATATATATGTGTTTCCTACAATATCAGGAACATTCACCCTCTAATCCTGATTCAGGCGTATATTGACTTTCACCATGTCACCCCAACTTGACTAAAATCTTAAAATCATCAGATCAAATTTTAGGCACATAGAATGAATAACTTTTGATTTTTATTGAACTGGCTAAGACGATCAAGGATATTGCTCTCCTCCAAAACCTAAGCATGTATGTCTACCATAAAGCCATCAGACATTAAGGTGATTTAAAAAGCTAACTAGCCAATAATCTCCACTACAAGAAATACCTCTGTTATTAAGCAATACCATTCCCGTGAATGAGTATGCATGATTGCATTTGTACGGCTTATATACATCGTGTCCCTCGTGGGTTGTTTCTTAATGTTATTAATACGCGAGCTAGGGGACCATGTATGACTTAAAACATGGTTTGATCAACTCAGTATTGAATTTGTAATTTGAAGTACAAAGTGATCAAATTTAATGAATACTTTGAACAACATGTAATGATTTAGAAACATAAGGTCAATTTATCATTTTCAACAAATAGTATCCCAACATCAATAGTCTAAAAATAATTTAGAAATGTAAATTCTATTTGGTTTAATGAAAAGCAGTAAACAAACGTAGACAATGAACTTCAAACTATTTACAAAATTGTACAAAAAATATATTTTTTTGAGTTTTAGAAAGGAATCATATTGACCAAATTGCCGTTTTATCACAGTTTTCTATTTCGACATTAACATGATTAGTGTTAAGTCAGTCATTGGTATTATTTTTCACTTAAACCTTATAACAAAGATTTATGAAACTTGATATGGTTAATTATTCAATTAAGGCACATAATATATATGTTTCCTACAATATCAGGAACAATCACCATCTAATCCTTATTCAGGCGTATATTGACTTTCACCATGTCACCCCAACTTGACTAAAATCTTAAAATCATCAGATCAAATTTTAGGCACATAGAATGAATAAATTTTGATTTTTATTGAACTGGCTAAGACGATCAAGGATATTGCTCTCTGCCTAAACCTAAGAAAGTATGTCTACCAGAAAGCCATCAGATATGATTAACGTGATTTAAAAAGCTAGCAAGCCAATAATCCCCACTACAAGAAATACCTCTGTTATCAAGCAAAATCATTCCCATGAATGAGTATGCACGATTTCATCTGTAAGGCTTACATACATCGTGTCCCTCGTGAGCTATTTCTTAATGGTATTAATACGCGAGCAAGGGGAACATGTATGAATAAAACATGCTTTGATCAAGTCAGTGGCGAATTTGTAATTTGAAGTTCGAAGTGATCAAATTTAATGACTACTTTGAACAACATGTAATGATTTAGAAACACAAGCTCAATATATCATTCTCAACAAAAAGTATCCCAACATCAAGAGTTTAATAATAAATTAGAAATGTAAAATCTGTTTGTTTTAATGAAATGAAGTAAAGATACGTAAACAATGAACTTCAAGCTATTTACAAAATTGTACAAAAACACATATATTTTTTAGATTTATAAAGGAATCATATTGACCAAATTGTCCTTTCATCACAGTTTTATGATTCGACTTTAACATGAATGGTGTTAAGTCAGTCATTGGTATTGTTGTCCATTTAAACATTATAACAAAGATTTATGAAACTTGATATGGTAAATTATTCAATTAAGGCACATAATATATATATACGTGTTTCCCACAATATCAGGTACTATCACCCTCTAATCCTCATTCAGGTGTATATTGACTTTCACCATGTCACCCCCCACTTGAATAAAATCTTAAAATCAGCAGATCAAATTTTAGTCACATAGAATAACTTTTGATTTTATTGAACTGGCTAAGACGATCTAGGATATTGCTCTCCCCCTAATCCTAAGCATGTAAGTCTACCATAAAGCCATCAGATATGATTAAGGTGATTTAGAAAGCTAACTAGCCAATAATCCACACTACAAGATTTACCTCTGTTATCAAGCAATACCATTCCCATGAATGGGTATGCACGATTTCTTCTGTAAGTCTTACATACAACGTGTCCCTCGTGGGGGCGTTTCTTAATGGTATAAATAAGCGAGAAAGGGGAGCATGTATGACTAAAAACATGGTTTGATCAAGTCAGTAGCGAATTTGTAATTTGAAGTACGAAGTAACCCAAATTTAATGACTACTTTGATCAACATGCAATGATTTAGAAACACAAGCTCAATTTATGATTCTCAACAAATAGTAAAGATACGTCAACAATGAACTTCAAGCTATTTACAAAATTGTACAAAAAAAATATGGTTTAGAGTTTACGAATGGAATCATATTGACCAAATTGCCCTTTCATCAGAGTTTGATGTTTCAATTTTAACATGACTGGTGTTAAGTTAGTCATTGGTATTGTTGTTCACTTAAACCTTATATAACAAAGATTTATGTAACTTGATAAGGTTAATTATTCAATTAGGCGCATAATATATATGTGGTTCCAACAATATAAGTAACTATAACCCTTTAATCTTGATTCAGGCGTATATTGACTTTAACCATGTCATCCCAACTTGACCAAAATCTTAAAATCAACATATTAAATTTTAGTCACACGGAATGAATAACTTTTGATTTTATTTAACTAGCTAAGACGATCAAGGATATTGCTCTCCGCCTAAACCTAAGCATTTATGTCTACCAGAAAGCCATCAGATATGATTAAGGTGATTTAAAAAGCCAACTAGCCAGTAATCACCACTACAAGAAATACCTTTGTTATCAAGCTATACCATTCCCATAAATGAGTATGCACGATTTCATCTGTAAGGCCGTTTCTTAATGGTATTAATACCGCGAGCAGGGGGACCATTGTAACAACCCGAAAAATGGGGCTCGAATTTTTTTTAGAGAACTTGTTAAATACCGAGTATGATGTTACCGTATGTTAATTAGCTCGGCCCAATCATTTATAACCTTTTATTTTAAAACATGGCTTGGTCCAATTTAACCAAACAAAAAAAAAACTCATTCAACCCGAACGAACTCGAACCCGACAACTCCAAAAATAAATAAATGAATCATCCCATAATTACTCAATGTTACCATGTCCCAAATAATCTAAAACCCAAATATCGAACAACCCATTATATTACCATCCGGTTATCGAACCCAACGAAACGAGAATAGTGACACGCATTATATTACCTACAATATTTAAACCGATGGTTTATGTGGAAAAATCAGTTCCTTACTATTTATCTAAAACTTATTATTTGAAGTTTATAAAAGAAATATATATTATTATAAGTAAATAAATAGTAATAACAAAGATATAATAAAAGACTACACAAAATAATCAAATCAAATCCCTACCACCCCCTGCCCCCAATCACCAGCGACGACAGCCCCTGCCCCTATCATTTTTAATTAGTTTGCTTCTCCAACCAAAACATTTGCATGCCTCTTCCTCCAAGATATCTTCTGCAAAACTGATCCTCCATTTCCTTATACAAAATCCATGTTATCAACACTCATTGATGATAATCAAAATACTCAGGCTTCATCAATTTATTTATCTCTGGTTTCATCTTTTCACGAACTGAACCTGCCATCAAGGAGCAAGAAATCGGGTAAGCTAATCAATCTATATTTAGTTTTGATATAAACCTCGAGGTTGATTATAATGTTATTTTGAAATTCCCAGCCCTAAACTCCTTCTCTCTTGCTATTGGATTGCACTTAAAGGTTGAGCAACCGAACCGTGGAAATTGCTCATTAAGCAGAAATATTTGTGAGTTCGTGTTCATCATCTTCCTTGTCTATTTCAATGTGTTGTTACCAGCCATGTACATGAAAAATCACATTCATGTACTGGTCAAATATTTGTTCCCGAACCCTAACTCGTTACCCGCTATAAACTGATTTATACAAGTATAAAACCTTAACTGAAAACTCAGCCTTTAAACCAAACGGACAGGATATAAACTAAACCATTTAATTTTATTTAAAACCTACCAGATCATACAAGGGATATAACATGTTTTGAAATCCAAACATCTGGGCAGGAGCGGTGGTGAAACTGTGCCCGAACCAAAACTACTTTATGTGCCATATTCACATGAAAACAGATTATAAAACGAAACCGAAAACTCAGTTTTGAATACAAACTAATGAAGTATAAACATAATCAGCCAATCCTGTTAAACTTACCAGAATATAACAAGAATTTAACGGGTTTAAAACTTTAACAATTACACTCTATGCTGCCCCCAAAACTGTGCCCGAACTTATGGACATTCGATAACTCGTTTAAGCGAAAACTAGTTTGAAAATAAACCCGATAGGTGACCTTATTATTAACTCCTGGGAATTTTACAAAATTTCCAGAAGTTAAAAATACGTATTTAAATCCTTGAGATGCTATAAATCAGCCCCAAGGGATAATATTGAAACCATGTGTTACAAGTCTTCCGAACAGACGTATTTGTAACACGTTTTAAATAAGAAACAAGCCGTGCAACCCAAGTAATAAAATGATATCTTTTTGCAGCCATAAATATTATATTTTGATGATATATAATCTGACCCAAAACTATTTTAAGCGAAACATCGCTTTGAAACCGAACTAGAGCCCAATCGGGCCAAAATCGGGGCCGTACTCGCAAGAGCAGCCCTGAATACATTTTTTTAAAACCTATGAAATCTTAAAACAACTTATTTAAATGCATTAAAGCAGGTCCTAAAATGATTGAAAACCAAAACTGAGTACGGTTAAAAATATAATATAAAGGTGCTAATGGGCCCAAACCGAACCGAAGCCACTGTTTGGGTTTCCAGCACCCTATTTTTTTTAATAAAAACTCTTAATAAGTCATTAGTACTTATTATAACAGGTCCCGACCTGTTTCGTTGTGAGAAACTGGATTATAATCAATATACGTGGTTAAGGGCATTTTTGGAACAAAAGAAAAACCGGTTATTTCTTAAACACTGAAAATACAGGAATATTTTTTTAGAACAAAAATTTATAAGTTAAAATGACTAAATATGATTATAATATAATAAAGGATAAACGGATTTAGAAAAAGGGCCTGTTTACAAGCCTAAACTCGTTATTTCGTTCAAACCGACGAACATGCCGCCTTTCAAAGACTAAAGTGCTTCAAAAATATAAAATGTATATTTTTCTAGAAATTTTTATTTAAAATACCTTAAAAATAGTATAAAACATTTTGATGGATACAACATATCTTTGGTTCATGATTTAGAGTTTAACCGCAAGTTGCGGTAAAACCGACGTAAACCGAACTAGCACATGAAATATATATATATATATATGTATATAAAGATATGAAGTTTCTTTTTTTTTTTTACAGTATAAATAAGTCAATAAATTCATACTTTGAGTGCTTACTTATTTTACAAAAACTCGCTATGCTTTTAATCCGATTTTTACCAAAATGAACGTTAAACGAGTACATGGACTAAACCTGTAGAACATTAAACTTGCTGAATAATCAGACCTGTAAGTAATATATTTTTGTATAATATATGTTCCCGGAAAATTTGAAGTTTTAATTAAAAGATCATTTGTTTACTTAAGACTATTCTTTCAAAACATCTCGCTAAAATCCAACAACACCGGTGATAACAGGCATTGTCAATTCTTGTAAACATGTGACATGGTTATTTTAACAAGAATCATTAAACTTCTGACATGAATAAAATATATAAATCCTATGGTCATAACTCGAAACCTAACCGAAAACCCGAACTTTCCAAAAATGGAAATTTTATCAAAACCCGACAAATGAACCAAGGTAACTAAAACTCCCAGATGTTGAATTATATTCCTAAACACAAAACATCAATCTTATTAAGTTAGTTAAGTACAAACTTTCAATAAAAGGAACTTTACTCGTCGAGAACCAAATGAGTTGAAAACACTTAGCATTAACTAATACGCAATACCAATAGTGAATTTTACATTATTCTTCCTTATCATTGATTAATACATATACTAGGCGTACTTGGTGGTTCCTAGCGTAGTTGCAAGCTCATAGATTTTCTTATATATACAAGTTGCATACGGACCGAGGTGAGTTTCGTGCTGCCCTTTTTATTTAAACTTTTTTGGGTTGAATACATGTTGGTTTTACTTATGGTGTGATATTTATCAAGAAGTGTTTTACTGCTAAATTTTGTACACAATCATTAGGCCGGAGGCTTGTATGGGTAGTACTATTTGGGAGACCCCACGCACAGTGACCCTATGTTGGGTAAACCACACTGAGATCTGCGGATCGTTGCGGCATATAACCTACGTGTTTGATTATTGCTTTTAGTAATGTGATAGTCCGAGACGGTTTAAATTCTGGGATACTTATGCTAGTTGCAGGTTTGATTTTGGACTTGATTGATGTGCACCATACTTTATACTTACATACACGCAAACTTGCACGCTTTTATAAATTAACTCTTTAATGTGTATGTGAGCTAAACTCACGAACTCACCAACTTTTTAGTTGACGCTTTTTAGCATGTATTCAGGTACCTTGTGGATAGCGATTTGGATTAGCATTGTAATGAGCATATGACTAAAGATAGAGGCGTAAGTCGAACAATAACAATGGAGATTAAATGCCAAGAAGATTAGTATAGCCTAATACAGGATTGCAGCAGTGTCAGAGAACATATAGTTGCGTAGTTACATCTTGTTTTAAATAAATAGTATAAACATTGTAGCTTATCTTTTTAATAATATTCCGCTACTTACATTGGTACCAATTTGTCCATAAGACGACCAGGCCCTCATGGCAGGGTGTGACAACCATGTATGACTGAAAACACGGTTTAATCAAGTCAGTAGCGAATTTGTAATTTGAAGCACGAAGGGATCAAATTTAATGAATACTTTGAACAACATTTAATGATTAAGAAACAAGTTCAATTTATCATTCACAAAAAATAGTATCCCAACATCAAGAGTCTAAAAATAAATTAGAAATGTAAAATCTATTTGGTTTAATGAAAAGCAGTAAAGATACGTAAACAACGAACTTCAAGCTATTAACAAAATTGTACAAAAAACTATATTTTTGAATTTGAGAAAGGAATCATAATGACCAAATTACCTTTTCATCACAGTTTTATGTTTCGAATTTAACATGACTGGTGTTAAATCAGTCATTAGTATTGTTTTCCACTTAAACCTTATAACAAAGATTTATGAAACTTTATATTGTTAATTATTCAATTAAGGCACATAATATATATGTGTTTCTCACAATATCCGGAACAATCACCCTCTAATCCTGATTCAGGTGTATAATGACTTTCACCATGTCACCCCAACTTGACGAAAATCTTAAAATCAGCAGATCAAATTTTAGGCACATAGTATGAATAACTTTTGATTTTTATTAAACTGGCTAAGACGATCGAGGATATTGCTCTCAGCTTAAACCTAAGCGTATATGTCTACTAGAAAGCCATCATATATGATTACCGTGATTTAAAAAGCTAACCAGCCAATAATCCCCACTACAAGAAATAACTCTGTTATCATGCAATACCATTCTCATGAATGAGCTTACACAATTTCATCAGTAAGGCTTACATACATCGTGCCCCTCGTGGGACGTTTCTTAATGGTATTAATGCGCGAGCAAGAGACCATGTATGACTAAAAACATGGTTTGATCAAGTCAATAGCGAAATTGTACTTTAAGTACGAAGTGACCAAATTTAGACTTATTTGTACTTTGAACAACATGTAAAGGTTTAGAAACTCATGCTAAATTTATCATTCTCAACAAATAGTATCCCAACATCAGGAGTCTTAAAATAAATTAGAAACGTAAAATCTATTTGGTTTAATGAAAAGCAATAATGATACGTAAACAATGAACTTCAAGCTATTTACAAAATTGTCCAAAAATAATATTTTTTTGAGTTTGAGAAAGGAATCATATTGACCAATTGCCCTTTTATCACAGTTTTATGTTTCGACTTTAACATGACTGGTGTTAAGTCAGTCATTGGTATTGTTGTCCACTTAAACCATATAACAAAGATTTATGAAACTTGATATGGTTAATTATTCAATTAAGGCACATAATATATATGTGTTTCCCACAATATCAGGAACAATCACCCTCTAATCCTGATTCAGGCCTATATTGACTTTAACCATATCACCCCAACTTGACAAAAATCTTAAAATCAGCAGATCAAATTTTAGGCACATAGAATGAATAACTTTTTATTTTTATTGAACAGACTAAGACGATCAAGGATATTGCTCTCCGCCTGAACCTAAGCATGTATGTCTACCAGAAAGCCATCAGATATGATTAACGTGATTTAAAAAGCTACTGTCCAATAATCCCCACCACAAGAAATACCTCTGTTATCAAGCAATACCATTCCCATGAATGAGTTTGCACGATTTCATCTTTAAGGCTTACATACATCGTGTCCCTCGTGGTCCGTTTCTTAATGGTATTAATGCGCGAGCAAAGGGACCATGTATAACTAAAAACATGGTTTTATTAAGTCAGTAGCGAATTTGTACTTTGAACTACATGTAATGATTTAGAAACACAAGTTCAATTTATCATTCTAACAAATAGTATCCCAACTTTAAGAGTCTAAAAATAAATAAGAAATGTAAAATTTATTTGGTTTAATGAAAAGAAGTAAAGATACTTAAACAATGAACTTCAATCTATTTACAAAATTGTCCAAAAAATAATATTTTTTGTGAGTTTGGGAAAGGAATCATATTGACAAAATTGCCTTTTCATCAAAGTTTTATGTTTCGACTTTAACATGACTGGTGTTAATTCAGTCATTGGTAGTGTTATCCACTTAATCCTTATAACAAAAATTTATGAAACTTGATATGGTTCATTATTCAAATAAGGCACATAATATATATGTGTTTCCTACAATATCATGAAGTATCACCCTCTAATCCTGATTCAGGCGTATATTGACTTTCACCATTTCACCCTAACTTGACTAAAATCATAAAATTAGCAGATCAAATTTTAGGCACAAAGAATGAATAACTTTTTATTTTATTGAACTGGCTAAGACATTCAAGGATATCGCTCTCCGCCTAAACCTAAGCATGTATGTCTACCAGAAAGCCATCAGATATGATTAAGGTGATTTAAAAAAACTAACTAGCCAATAATCCCCACTACAAGAAATACCTCTGTTATCAAGCAATACCTTTCCCATGAATGAGTATGCACAATTTCATATGTAAGGCTTTACATACATCTTGTCCCTCGTCGGCCGTTTCTTAATGGTAATATACGCGAGCAAGGGGACTATGTATGACTATAAACATAGTTGGATCAAGTCAGTAACAAATTTGTAATATGAAGTACCAAGTGATTAATGACTTATTTGTACATTGAACAACACAAAATGATTTAGAAACACAAGCTCAATTTATCATTCTCAACAAATGGTATACCAACATCAAGAGACTAAAAATAAATTAGAAATATAACATCTATTTGGTTTAATAAAAAGGAGTAAAGATACGTAAACAATGAACTTATACTTATTTAAAAAATTGTACAAAATTTTTTTTGAGTTTGAGAAAGAAATCATATTGACCAAATTAGTGTGCCAAGACAGGTGCTTTGGGAGTGCTTGGAGGGTAGAGGAGTACCGACGAAATATATAGAGATAATTATGGATATGTATACCAGGAGCGCAACAAGTGTGCGTGCGCCCATGGGGGATACAGGGTTCTTCCCCGTAGAGGTAGGACTTCACCAGGGGTCAGCGTTGAGTCCGTTTCTTTTTGCAGTAGTCTTGGATGAGTTGTCAAAGTCGTTTCAGGGGATGCTACTATGGTGCATGATGTTCGCAGACGATATTGTGTTACTTGCGGAGACAAAACAAGATCGAAACATGAGGTTAGAGGAGTGGCTATCAACCTTAGAGATAAAAGGTTTATGGATTAGTCGCTCTAAGACGGAGTACCTCCACTGTGATTTTGGGGGGGGGGTAAATGACAATGATGACACACAGATCACAATTGAAGGGCAGGTGGTACCGCAGGTAACGAAGTTCAAGTATCTAGGATCATTTGTTCAGAGCGATGGGGAATTAGACATTGATGTGACCCATCGAGTCCAGGTAGGATGGGGTAGATGGAAAGCAGCCACATGTATATTGTGCGACAAGAGTTTCTCAACTAAACTAAAGGGAAAATTTTATAGGGTCTTAGTTAGACCTGCAATGCTATATGGAACAGATTGTTGGGCCATCAAGAAGGCACAAGTGCGGAAGATGGAGGTAGCAGAAATGAGAATGCTACGATGGATGTGTGGGCACACAAGGTTAGACCGAATAAGAAATGTTGTGTTTCGGGAGAGATTAGGGGTAGCGAACATATCAGACAAGATAAGAGAGTGGAGATTGAGATGGTTTGGACATGTGAAGAGAAGACATTCGACGAATCCTGTTAGATCCGTAGAAAACATGACTATAGAGGGGAGGAGGGGAAGAGGACGACCGAAATTGACTTGGGACGAGAGGATTAGACGTGATTTGATAGACCTAAACCTCTCAGAGGACATGGTTGGAGATAGGAATTCTTGGAGAAGTAGGATTAAAGTTAAAGATTTTTAGGGAGAAATGAGCACCTTAAGGCTTCTATTTACCTTATTTTAGTATGTGTATTATTATTATTTTATTATTAATATTATTGTTTTTATTAGTACTATTATTTTTATTATTATTATTATTATTATTATTATTATTATTATTATTATTATTATGTCATTTACTTTATAATGCATCATACATATGTATTACAGAGCTGGGTATGATTGATTGATTGATTGATTGAATATATATGTGTTTCCCACAATATCCTGAACTATTACCCTCTAGTCCTGTTTCAGGCGTTTATTTACTTTCACAATGTCACCCCAACTTGATTAAAATCTTAAAATCAGCAGATCAAATTTTAGGCACATAAAATGAATTACTTTTTGATTTTTATTGAACTGGCTAAAACGATCAAGGATATTGCTCTCCGCCTAAACCTAAGCATATATGTTTACAAGAAAGCCATCATATATGACTAACGTGATTTAAAAAGCTAACTAGCCAATAATCCCCACTACAAAAAATACCTCTGTTATCAAGCAATACCATTCCCATGAATGAGTATGCACGATTTCATCTGTACATCTTACATACATCGTGTCCCTCGTGGGCCATTTATTAATGGTATTAATACACGAGCAAGAGGACCATGTATGACTAAAAACATTGTTTGATCAAGTCAGTAGCGAATTTCAAACTTGAAGTACGAAGTGATTAATGACTTATTTGTACATTGAACAACACGTAATGATTTAGAAACACAAGCTCAATTTATTATTTTCAACAAAAAGTATCCCAACATCAAGAGTCTAAAAAAATTAGAAATGTAAAATCTATTTGGTTTTATGAAAAGCACTAAAGATACGTAAACAATGAACTTCAAGATATTAACAAAATTGTACAATTTTTTTTATGAGTTTGAGAAAGGAATTATATTGACCAATTTTCCCTTTCATCATAATTTTATTTTCCGACTTTAACATGAATGGTGTTAAGTCAGTCACTGGTATCGTTGTCCACTTATACCTTATAACAAAGATTTATGAAACTTGATATGGTTAATTATTCAATTAAGGAACATAATATATTTATATATATATGTGTGTGTGTTTACCACAATATCCAGAACTTTCACCCTCTAATCCTGATTCAGGCGTATATTGACTTTCACCATGTCACCCTAACTTGACTAAAATATTAAAATCAGCAGATCAAATTTTAGGCACATAGAATAAATAACTTTCGATTTTGTTGAACTGGCTAAGTCGATCAAGGAAATTGCCCTCCGCCTAAACCTAAGCATGTAGGTCTACCAGAAAGCCAACAGATATGATTAAGGTGTTATAAAAAGCTAACTAGCCAATAATCCTTACTACAAGAAATACCTTTGTTATAAAGTAATACTATTCCCATGAATGAGTTTGCACGATTTATCTGTAAGGCTTACATACATCGTGTCCCACGTGGGCCGTTTCTTAATGGTATTAATGCGCGAGCAAGGGGACCATGTATGACTAAAAACTTGGTTTGATCAAGTCAGTAGAGAATTTGTACTTTGAAGTACGAAGTGAACAAATTTAATGACTTATTTGTACTTTGAACAACATGTATGATTTAAAAACACAAGCTCAATTTATCATTCTCAACAAATAGTATCCCAACATCATGAGTCTAAAAATAAATTAGAAATGTAAAATTTATTTGGTTTAATGAAAGCAGTAAAGATACGTAAACAATGAACTTCAAGCTATTTACAAAATTGTACAAAAACAAATATTTTTTTTTCTTTGAGAAATGAATCATATTGACCAAATTGCCCTTTCATCACAGTTTTATGTTTCGACTTTAATATGACTATGTTAAGTCAGTCATTGGTATTGTTCCACTTATACCTTATAACAAAGATTTATGTAACTTGATATGGTTAATTATTCAATTAAGGCACATCATATATATGTGTTTCCCACAATATCAGGAACTATCACCCACTAATCCTGATTCAGGCGTATATTGACTTTCGCCATGTCACCCCAACTTGACTAAAAACGTAAAATCAGCTGATCAAATTTTAGGCATGTAGAATGAATAACTTTTGATTTTCATTAACTGGCTAAGACGATCAAGGATATTTCTCTCCGCCTAAACCTAAGCATGTAAGTCTACCAGAAGCCATCAGATATGATTAAGGTGATTTAGAAAGCATACTTTCCCATAATCCCCACCACAAGAAACACCTCTGTTATCAAGCAATACCATTCCCATGATTGAGTATTCATGATTTCATTCGTAAGTCTTTCATTCATCGTGTCCCTCGTGGGCCGTTTCTTAATGGTAATAATACGCGAGCAAGGGGACCATGTATGCCTAAAAACTTGGTTTGATCATGTAACACCCCGTAACCGCAGCGGAAACGTAAACGGGATGCAACAGACACCTCTGATATCAACCACATTGTTTATAAAGAAAACTGAATACATTAATATACATCAAATTACATTATCTCATATTTCATTACCGTCTAGGTGATACACACATCATACAATACGATACATAATTCTATTTTTTATAATGTATCCTAACATCCCGCACGCAAATCTTACACACATCAAGCACTTGGCACGTAAGCAATCACTACATCTTAATTGTACCTGAAAAGCATGTGAGAAAATGGGTCAACTACGAATAGTTGGTGAGTTTCACAATTCGGGTAAACAATGATAAATCATTATCAAAATATAATATTATAGATGTAATTATGCTGAGCCCACAAGTGAAACCTCTGACTATCACACACAACCCCCGTGGCATATCCCCCGCCCACGGACCTGCCCCAAACCGCTATGTCTAACATTACATAGCAAAATAAATAACAACAAAATAGACATGTGCAACTGGCTGGGAAACATCAGCAAATCCATGCCGGACCAGTTGGGTTTGTCAGACCAATAGTACTATCCAAACTCTACCGTCTTTCAGTTATTCACTCGTGTTCCGGGGCCTTAGAATGTTAGCAACTCAGACAATTACCATCTTAGTACATTTCCGTACGATTCCCGTACAATAAAAAATATATAAATCCACGCAAATCCATGCGTTCAGTATGTACTTAAACATTTCAGTAGTAACATGCTTCCGCCCCGGGAAAATATTTAAAAACAATTTAGAAAAAGGGGCTCGTGAAACTCACCTTAGCACATGCAAGCAGGTACAACAGTCATTATTAGTTAACACGTCCAATCTGTAATATGATCCCTACGATCGTTATTATACAATTATAGTTTATATAATCTTTAACCGTATCAACCGGTACATCTGGGGACACTGTTAACCCAGTACTGTACCCATTCCGGGGGCAATGTTAACCCAGAAACACTTCTAGGGACATCTGGGGACACTGTTAACCCAGTACTGTACCCATTCCGGGGGCAATGTTAACCCAGAAACACTTCTAGGGACATCTGGGGACACTGTTAACCCAGTACTGTACCCATTCCGGGGGCAATGTTAACCCAGAAACACTTCTACGGACTCAGATTGTGATATCGTTTAGAGTTCTATAGTCAAATTTACTATTAGTTTGTTTTCCCCGTTTTGCGTGCCTAGCACGGTTATCCGTTTTTACGTTTCAAAAATGAGCTTGGTCATACACGACCCGAAAATAGTCGTTGACTGATAATTTATTTAAAGTTGTGAAATTAGAGCTCGGTTTAGACGCCCCGTTTGGCCGCGGGACCCGTTTCCGTCTTTAGTGCACCGGAAACTGTTAAATCGGGTAAAATTACTTAAATCATCCGAATTATTTTCGGATGATTCATTTTTCCTTGTTTAACTCAATTATATGAAAATAGTTCATTTCTAGGGTTTTTATACACCAGTCAGCTCGTCTACCCGAACTTTGCTGGTTTACGCGTTTTAAGCTTTAAATGTTTGTTTTTGCACAAATAATTATCCGTTTAATCTCGGACCTTGAAATTTTGCACAAATCACCTTTTGACAGTGGGGAATTTAATAAAAATATTTCCAAAATTAATTTTTATATTTAAAATTTATTTATCTATTTTTAAACACCATTTAAACACTAAATATGTCGTAAATACCAAACGACCTTAGAAAAATCCCAAATTTTTCCTGGATGACCCCTGCCATCCAAATAGTCCCCTGTAATTTTTCCAGAACCAAAATCTTCTTTTACATGCCATTTTCACTAAAACCGAGCTAGAAAACCCTAGAACTCGTTTAACCAAAACGCCTACTTAGACTTCTCCAACTGACCTAAAATTTTGTGTGTGAGATATACATGTTATAAAAAGCTTATCTGAAATTTTCCAGAATTTTTCATGATATTTAACTATTTTTCACCATTTTTAGACAAAACCGAGCATTAAATTCACCAAATATTCATCCTTTGTCCAAAAATTACCAAAATTTCACAGAACTCTTATTTTCATGTGTAGAACATCCCTGTAAAATTTCATGACCCAACTATAAACCATCCACAATCTGTCCAAAATTCCATAACCGAACATAAACCGAATATACCTTTTGTTTTCCGCCACTACAAGCTACAAACTCGTTTTTCCGCCTTATCTACCACTAAATAAAGAACCTACAACCAACATACCACAATACCAAGCAAGTTACACTCACAATCAAGCCTCTTACACTATAGTTTCGGTTATTGTTTCAAAACTAAAGTTTAAACCGTAAAAATTCGTTCTTGGTTAGTTTAACTCCTTTCTTGGACCAAGATCCCTTGTATAACCCGTATACATCACTTGATCATGCAAGAATCGGTTTTCATCTTTGAAATCTCATTTTCTTGCAAATAAACTCAAGAAACGAAGATGTAAACGTAATTAACTCGATTTTTACCTCGGTTTTCTTGCTAAAATCTCGGTTTTTGGACCATAAAATGGAGAGGAGACGAAGATTGTTGAATTGGTTGTTTTAAAAAAACGAGAGGCAATGGGGTTACACCCCCTTTAGGCCAATCGGAATGTATGAGGGGTGGGGTGGGACCCACCTCTCCATTTCTAGCCACATATTTGGATTCTCGAAATCCGGATAATGTTTTGGATAATCTGGTTCAGTTCGTTTTTCGGTTAAATGTTTAATTCGGCTTAAAACGAGGCTAAAACGGTCGTTTTTTCGGCTAAAAATGAAATTTATATAAAACCGATTTAAAAACTTTATAAACTTAAACCATGACATTTATTTGCTTGAAACATCATATTATTAATAATTGCGCATCTTTTTCGGCTTGATCGATCGTCTCTTGCTCGGTTTGGTATTAATGGTTTCGTTTAACGTACCGACGTACCATTAAATCGAAAATTCTTTTTCTGTGCTTAATTCTCTTATCCCGAAGCTTTAATACTTCGTAAACATCACTAAATATCATATATCTCGTCTATAATTGAACCCTAGATTCGTTCGGGTTTCAATAACTATCGATTGATTAATCGCATATTCAATACGATGAATTATTTATTCACGTACAATCAATCCAGTGAACCATGTATTCTCGTATAATTACTATGGTAATTCATGTACCCGACATTAAACATAACGTAACTACTGTCTACAGGTTTGGGTATACCTGGTTTAGTCGGAATCGTTACATTCTCCCCCCGTTAAGAAATTTCGTCCTCGAAATTTTACACGCCCACTATCCCCTTCCGAGAGAAAGGTGGGGGTTTTTCCTTCAAAATTCACCCTCGCGTTACCAGGTATAATCTGGTCCTCGCTGTGAATTCCACTTAATCTTAATCAATAAAGCTTGGTATGTCCAAACTGTTTAGTTTTCCCGTCTACTATCTCTACCGAATTATTTATGATATCAAGTATGTCTTCTAGAAGTACCTCCATTACTAGTACTTTCGTTGCCTCATCGCTTAGGTACTTTTCAATCCGTATACATGGCAAAACATCATGTATAGTACTTAGCCCCTGGAGTACTTTAATCGATAACTAAATGGAATCATGGAGATAGTCTCATAAGGTCTAATATATTAAGGAGCTATTTTCGGTTTTGCCAATCCTCATATCACCTCTCTAAGGTGATGCCTTAAAAATGCCTTGTCACCACTTTCCAGTGACAATGGTTTCCTTTGAATGTTGGTATAAATCCTTTGCCAATCTCGCGCTGCTTTCAACTCATCTTAAATATTATAAATCCAATTGGTTGTTTCTCGAATCAATTCAAATCTTATGGCTTGATTGACGCCCATTTTCAATTTAACAAATTGGTGATAATTACTTCACCCATAGAATGCTTCAAGCTCTCGATGCTTCCTTCCCCACCTTCCAATAATGGAAGTAGGATGACTATTTCATTCTAAGATAATTGAAAATGGTACTCCACGACGAGATACCATTTCATCATCATGAATTTGGGCGAGAATTCATTGTGGTAATCGTCATGGATTGGGATGAAATGTGAGGATTGGTTAATCGATCCGCGATTACCCAATTTACATCATGCCTTTGATATACCTTTGGAATTTGCGTCCCGAAATCCATTGTAATTTATTCCCACTATCATTGGCGAATTTTCTGTCGTTGTGGCGTTCCCTAGGGTTTTCGGTGTGCAGCCTTATCTCTTGCATAACTTAAATATTCACCAACATACGTAACCATATCTTTCTCCAAACTTGGCCATTAATAAAATCCTTTCAGGTATTCGTATCATCAATAGTCCAATCCGATCCCGGATGTATGGAATATTTCGATCTATGCGCTTCGTCCATGATTAAATCACGAAGGTCATGGAGGGTCGGGATCCAAACCCGATTTTTGAAATAGAGAATTTCGTCCACGCGCTGTTCGAAATTCTTCTCATTGCCGTAAAATTCCTCCTTTTCCAATTGTTCCTCTTTCAACGCCTCACGTTGAGCGACTCGAATCAGGTCAGAAAGGTTCGACTGGACTATCATCCCCAGTGCTCGTACTCGCAATGGCTTAACCCGATCTTTCCTACTCAAGGCATCGGCTACGACGTTAGCCTTGCCGGGGTGATAACGGATGTCACAGTTATAATCGCTTAACAACTCGACCCATCTTCGATGAATATGAGACTGCGGTCTCTTATCATCTATAAAATTTGTACATTTGCGTCGTACAAAGGATTATGAGTTGGGTAATGCTAAAAATTCTTCAATAAACCGCTGATAGTCTCCGGCTAGTCCTAAAAATTGGCGCATTTCCTTTGGCGCCTTGGGGTCTGCCAATTTTAATGGTTTCTATCTCATTTGGATCTATGTGAAATCCTTGTTGCTTTACAACATGACCAAGGGATTATGCTTTCTGTATTCAAAGTCACATTTCGAAAACTTCGCGTATAACTCCTCTTGCTTTAACACTTCCTCCATTTTCCTTAAACGTCGTTCGTGCTCTTCCTTCCGTTGCAAATATATCAAAATATCATCAATGAATGCTATGACAAATTTGTCAGAATAAAGTTTACAGACTCGGTTCATGAGTTCCATGAACACTGCCGGCGCATTTGTTAGCCCGAAAGGCATAACTAAGAACTTGTAATGGCCGTAGCGAGTCCGACACGCTGTTGTTGCAACGTCCTCCTCTTGGATTTTTCATTTGGTGATAACTATATCTAAGATCAATTTTCTAAAAATAAATCGCTCCTTGCAGTTGGTTAAACAGATCATTTACTTCGAATAAGTGAATACCTATTCTTGATCGTCACTTTATTCAATTCTCCCTAATCGATACATATCCTAACACTTCCGTCCTTCATTTTACAAATAACACTGGTGCACCCCATGGTGACTAACTAGGTCGTATAAAACCTTATCCAATAATTCTTACATTTCGGTTGGTGCAAGTCGGTAAGATGCTTTAGCAACAGGGCCAGCTTGAGGTATTAAATCGATTCTGAATTCGACCTGTCCGTTTGGCGGTAATCCAGGAAGTTCTTCTGGGAAAACTTCTGGATATTTACGTATCACCGAAACATCTTCTATATGTTTTCTTTTAAATCTGTGGCAATCACGTTTGTTAAATACACCATGTCTTTTTTGACGTAAATATTATACCATCCCAAGATGAGATTAGAGTGGTAATGTAATACCGTACACTTTTCTCTGTATCTAATCGCTTCATCGTCCGAAAGAGAGCTTCTAATCATCTTCTTTTCATATTTGATTTCAACTTCATGTTGAGTTAACCAATCCATGTTAACTATTACGTTAAAACTTCTTAACTTTACTGGTCGTAGGTCAATAAGGAAAGGTTAATCGTTCAGAATAATAGGACAATTCCGAACAATTTAGTCAACCATTAGGGATTTACCGTTAGCGATTCTACAGTATAGGTTTCTATAGTTTCACTAATCGGTATCTTTCCAAAGGGTAGGAGGTTAACAGGAACTAACTTCTATCGGCGACTGTAAAAATATCACTGAAGCCTATTGATTTAAGACTACAACATACTTAATAACACCTTTGGATCATGACGTGCTTTATTCGAATTACTCACAAAAGCACGGCTCCTTGCTTGATCAGAGGTTGATGCTTGTCATGAGGTTCATCTTCCAACGACACCTTGGTTCAACTTTGGGCAATTTCTCTTGAAACGTTCTGTACTGCCACATTCATAGCAAGTACAATTGTTTGGCATAATTTGATTTCTTTGGATGGACTGTTATTGAAGTTGTTGGGTTCGGAGTGGTTGTACACGAATGGGTTGGGGTTGCCGGTTCACATGGCTTCAATTGGTTCTACAATTGGGGCATTACGTCCATCTTTACCACACCTGTGGCCTACTATCACTCGACATTCTTCTTCCTTCCGATAACCATATTTTCCGCATTTAGGGAAGGACCCTTCATGCGGTTCATGTTTTCACACCAGAATTAGTCTTGGTATAATTCTGGGTTGTAGGACTTACCTACTTATTCAAAAGCCTATCTTGCACTATACCTTTATCATTTCTCCTCTTTAACACTCGACGTCTCACCTAACGTCCTTCCATTCCGCTTCCCAAAGAGTCAAGTATATCAATGCTGGCTTGTGACACAACCCTTCCAAAGGTTGTATATTTTACAGGATTGACTATACTCCTTATCGATGGAGTTAGTCCCCAATATAGCGCTTACTTCGCTTAGTTTCAGGAGTAATTAGCCATGTTACCAGACATGATAATTCCTTCAAACGATTAGCGCGTTCTAAGTGATCAGCACACAACATTTCTATCTTCCATAGCTCAGTTTCCAGTCTCTGAACTTAATTATTCGAATAAAAGTACTCTAGCCCAAGAATTTTAAATTCCGACCATATCATCTGAGTAAAAATTTTCTAACTATAATTTTGTACCATCGTGTTCCATCACGATACAACATAATCTACCAACATGTCTGTAGCATATTTCACTACACAGTGTTATAGACTCTTGCCAATATCCTTAACCATTTCGATCTTTCCTATCCACTCGCTAATCTATTCCTTCCTTTACCATCAGTAACTATTAATAATTTCCTTACCCCAAACAACAAACATATCTTTCATACCGGATCTAATTCATTACGACTACTATTCATGTTTAGTTTATAACTAATACTTGTAGTCATAATAGTATTCGTGGGACATTATCACTCTTAGTAATAACACTAAGAATTGAAATATTCATAATCATGTGATTGCTCGATCTATAATTCTGCGATCACATTTGCATCAACCCTAGCAGTGATCTGCGATACGACATTGGTATCATCATCTGTCTTTGAGCAATCAACTGAATCATATCGATCTTCATCATTGGAGTTACTCTTTTATGTCATTCTGCCGTACCCATCCCGTACGCAGTAATCAATACTAATCTCACCATATAACTCGTTACCAGCTCAATCATAACAGCAGGTACACATACACACCAAATATTATCATATATATTACACATACCGGTATCTAGTATATATGTCCCACAAATATAATAACATATGGACTAAACCTGATGTCGGTTAACGTTCAAATATGTTTCATAACCCTTGTCACCAACTGACATATAGATCTTTCTCAATAAGGATTAAGGTTTTAATATGCTTGATTTCAATATCCTTCTGCATGTCAGCATAACCGATACATGCTCACCGTGAGCACCAAACGATTACGTACCACGGAGTTATAATATCCGTGTCTATTTGTATATCCGGCATACACGGTATACCACCTACGAACGAATAACCAACTATGCTATAATGATTCCCACACCTCTTTGTGTATGGGTAATCATTCTATTCGAGTATACATGGGTATAGGCATCTAACGGATGTAAGGATAACATAGGGAGTTGCAAGGTTCAAGGTAATCGCGCAACCCATGTTGCCTTCAATTATTATCAATTACTAGTATGGGAAACTCTATCGCTTGCTCAGTCAATGTCCTCAGGCGTTCTAGGTTTGCTAAAATTGGTGATTCTCGATCTGGAGGTGGTATGGCTCATATGTTTGAGGGTGAGAAATACAAATATATATTTCTATATATTATTTTTATCTGCTCATTTATTATCAAATTTATTTTTATTTTTTATTTTTTTTTATTTTTTTTAACGGAATAAGAATGGGTTCACGTACAGGTCCGGGCGTACGTGAGGGTCGGCAGTTCGGGTGAACATATGGGGTTATTAGGATATACGGTACCGGTGTTGGTAGGGTAAGGGATTTATCAATTTTGGTAGGGAGTGACGGTTACTAGATATTTCTGGTTAATGTCAAACGGGAGATCCAACTTGGTACTATCATAACTATGGCCCGATAAGTCAGAATTATCATCAACCGATGCTCTAGGAATTTCAGCATCCTTGGTACTTTTATTATTTCATCCCCCAGTTCCTTATCCGGGTCCTATTTCTCAATACACGTACCCACAAGATATGTACATATATATATATATATACACATTAGCACGTATAAATAATATTATATACTTTACACATATGTTGTCATTTTTACCTATTAATGTACCCCGTGACTTCCCCTGAATTCTCTCGTGTGGACAAGTCTGTTATTATGTTCCGGACCATAATAACTCACTTGTCCATCCAAGTTCATCCAGATCTCGTCACTATAAATTATTAGTTGATATTCAGATCCTATAATACTTGAGCTACTGGTTATATTTTAGGTATCTTTTAAAGACATCCTAATTCTTTATAACCAATGGCTCTGATACCAACTTCTGTAACACCCCGTAACCGCAGCGGAAACGTAAACGGGATGCAACAGACACCTCTGATATCAACCACATTGTTTATAAAGAAAACTGAATACATTAATATACTTCAAATTACATTATCTCATATTTCATTACCATCTAGGTGATACACACATCATACAATACGATACATAATTCTATTTTTTATAATGTATCCTAACATCCCGCACGCAAATCTTACACACATCAAGCACTTAGCACGTAAGCAATCACTTCATCTTAATTGTACCTGAAAAGCATGTGACAAAACGGGTCAACTACGAATAGTTGGTGAGTTTCACAATTCGGGTAAACCATGATAAATCATTATCAAAATATAACATTATCGATGTAATTATTCTGAGCCCACAAGTGAAACCTCTGACTATCACACACAACCCCCGTGGCATATCCCCCGCCCACGGACCTGCCCCAAACCGCTATGTCTAACATTGCATAGCAAAATAAATAACAACAAAATAGACATGTGCAACTGGCTGGGAAACATCAGCAAATCCATGCCGGACCAGTTGGGTTTGTCAGACCAATAGTACTATCCACACTCTACCGGCTTTCAGTTAATCACTCGTGTTCCGGGGCCTTAGAATGTTAGCAACTCAGACAATTACCATCTTAGTACATTTCCGTACGATTCCCGTACAATAAAAAATATATAAATCCACGCAAATCCATGCGTTCAGTATGTACTTAAACATTTCAGTAGTAACATGCTTCCGCCCCGGGAAAATATTTAAAACAATTCAGAAAAAGGGGCTCGTGAAACTCACCTTAGCACATGCAAGCAGGTACAACAGTCATTATTAGTTAACACGTCCAATCTGTAATATGATCCCTACGATCGTTATTATACAATTATAGTTTATATAATCTTTAACAGTGTCAACCGGTACATCTGGGGACACTGTTAACCCAGTACTGTACCAATTCCGGGGGCAATGTTAACCTAGAAACACTTCTAGGGACATCTGGGACACTGTTAACACAGTACTGTACCCATTCCGGGGGCAATGTTAACCCAGAAACAATTCTAGGGACATCTGGGGATACTGTTAACCCAGTACTGTACCCATTCCGGGGGCAATGTTAACCCAGAAACACTTCTACGGACTCAGATTGTGATATCGTTTAGAGTTCTATAGTCAAATTTACTATTAGTTTGTTTTCCCCGTTTTGCGTGCCTAGCACGGTTATCCGTTTTTTACGTTTCAAAAATGGGCTTGGTCACACACGACCCGAAAATAGTCGTTGATTGATAATTTATTTAAAGTTGTGAAATTAGAGCTCGGTTTAGACGCCCCGTTTGGCCGCGGGACCCGTTTCCGTCTTTAGTGCACCGGAAACTGTTAAATCGGGTAAAATTACTTAAATCATCCGAATTATTTTCGGATGATTCATTTTTACTTGTTTAACTCAATTATATGAAAATAGTTCATTTCTAGTGTTTTTATACACCAGTCAGCTCGTCTACCCGAACTTTGCTGGTTTACGCGTTTTAAGCTTTAAATGTTTGTTTTTGCACAAATAATTATCCGTTTAATCTCGGACCTTGAAATTTTGCACAAATCACCTTTTGACAGTGGGGAATTTAATAAAAATATTTCCAGAATTAATTTTTATATTTAAAATTTATTTATCTATTTTTAAACAACATTTAAACACTAAATATGTCGTAAATACCAAACCACCTTAGAAAAATCCCAAATTTTTCCTGGATAACCCCTGCCATCCACATAGTCCCCTGTAATTTTTCCAGAACCAAAATCTTCTTTTACATGCCATTTTCACTAAAACCGAGCTAGAAAACCCTAGAACTCGTTTAACCAAAACGCCTACTTAGACTTCTCCAACTGACCTAAAATTTTGTGTGTGACATATACATTTTATAAAAAGCTTATCTGCAATTTTCCAGAATTTTGCATGATATTTAACTATTTTTCACCATTTTTAGCCAAAACCGAGCATTAAATTCACCAAATATTCATCCTTTGTCCAAAAATTACCAAACTTTCACAGAACTCTTATTTTCATGTGTAGAACATCACTGTAAAATTTCATGACTCAACTCTAAACCATCCACAATCTGTCCAAAATTCCATAACCGAACATAAACCGAATATACCTTTTGTTTTCCGCCACTACAAGCTACAAACTCGTTTTTCCGCCTTATCTACCACTAAATACAGAACCTACAACCAACATACCACAATACCAAGCAAGTTACACTCACAATCAAGCCTCTTACCCTATAGTTTCGGTTATTGTTTCAAAACTAAAGTTTAAACCGTAAAAATTCGTTCTTGGTTCGTTTAACTCCTTTCTTGGACCAAGATCCCTTGTATAACCCGTATACATCACTTGATCATGCAAGAATCGGTTTTCATCTTTGAAATCTCGTTTTCTTGCAAATAAACTCAAGAAACGAAGATGGATACGTAATTAACTCGATTTTTACCTCGGTTTTCTTGCTAAAATCTCGGTTTTTGGATCATAAAATGGAGAGGAGATGAAGATTGTTGAATTGGTTGTTTTAAAAAAATGAGAGGCAATGGGGTTACACCCCCTTTAGGCCGATCGGAATGTATGAGGGGTGGGGTGGGACCCACCTCTCCATTTCTAGCCACATATTTGGATTCTCGAAATCCAGATAATGTTTTGGATAATCTGGTTCAGTTCGTTTTTCGGTTAAATGTTTAATTCGGCTTAAAACGAGGCTAAAACGGTCGTTTTTCGGCTAAAAATGAAATTTATATAAAACCGATTTAAAAACTTTATAAACTTAAACCATGACATTTATTTGCTTGAAACATCATATTATTAATAATTGCGCATCTTTTTCGGCTTGATCGATCGTCTCTTGCTCGGTTTGGTATTAAAGGTTTCGTTTAACGTACCGACGTACCATTAAATCGAAAATTCTTTTTCTGTGCTTAATTCTCTTATCCCGAAGCTTTAATACTTCGTAAACATCACTAAATATCATATATCTCGTCTATAATTGAACCCTAGATTCGTTCGGGTTTCAATAACTATCGATCGATTAATTGCATATTCAATACTATGAATTATATATTCACGTACAATCAATCCAGTGAACCATGTATTCTCGTATAATTACTATGGTAATTCATGTACCTGACATTAAACATAACGTAACTACTCTCTACAGGTTAGGGTATACCTGGTTTAGTCGGAATCGTTACAGATCAAGTCAGTAGCGAATTTATACTTTGAATTACGAAGTGATCAAATTTAATGACTTATTTGGTAGATAAACTGCAAGTTTGCTCTTTGAGCATTTTAATATTCACATAAGTGAATACCCAAATGATTAACTGCATAAAGACTCAATTTTGTCCGGACCTCGAAGCATCCCATCAATACAAGATTTAAGGTCATAAACCATGTGCAATTGAAGCGTTAACTATTGAACTAGGAGCACATGAAGTCTAGCATACTCTCACGTTAGGCCTATCCAAGCATCATATGATAACCATTTCATTTTTTTTTTTATTTTTACTGGCTTCTTTTTTGTGATCTACTGGCTTTAGTATGATAGGTTATAACATTTTGTCTTCATTTCCAAGGCTTTTGCTAGAGTCCAACATCCCTTTCAATTATGTTAACGCACTAATATTTGGTAGTCTTTATGTTTATATCACATAATATTCCTTACTTTTTTGTTTAAGGCCTACCAAAGCACTAACCAGTTAAGCATATAGCCTTTTTTGCTTACTTTTTACTGAATTTGGAACGCGGATGATCAGTGTACAAAAACTCATTTTGAGGAGCATTTTTCAAAATTTGACTTTAACATATTTGAATGTTTTTGGATTTTCAAAACTTTATCATGGTTTTGGATTTTCTCAAAACCTTTTATCCCCCTAAAATCAAAAACATATTTTTGGATTATTTTTATTTATAAAAAACATATCTATTAACAAAAACAAATTTGACTTTGATGTTAGGTTACTCGAGATCAGAATCCATAATCTCGGGGTCACTCTCATTCTCACCACCCAATGACTTAATACCGTTAAACTTTAGCAAATATTAAAGTATGTTTTTATCACTTTAGTAAAAAGATCGGCTTTATGCTCATCGATGTGAATTTTCTCTATGGTGATCAATTTCTTCTCGTAGAAGTCACGTATGAAGTGATGCCGTATTTCTATATGTTTAGTCTTTGAGTGATTTATAGGATTTTTAGTGATAGATATGGCAACTTTGTTATCTACAAATATAGGCGTAGTTAGAAAATTCAAACTGTAATCATGGATATGTTGTTGGATCTAGACAACTTGAGAACAGCAACTAGAAGCAACTACATACTCAGACTCATAGGTTCAAAATGACACAATTGTTTATTTCTTGCATTGCTACGTGACTAAGCTCCTGCCGAAAAATTGACATCCAGCAGTTGTAGATTTGGCGTTCCGTTTACAGCTTTCGTAGTCATAATTCGAATAAGCTCCATAGAAGCACGATTCTATAGAGCTAAAATAGATTAATTGATCAATTCATAGTGATCTAATCAATCGGATCTAGTTATCTGATATGTGTATGTATATAATAGATTAATAATGAAGTGTGTGAGTGAGCAATTTGGCTGAGTAATAGCATGGGAAAATACGGTAAATCACACTTAAATTATGAAGGCATGAACAACCTTTATATAGAAGACGAATGCCATTCATTACACATGCCGTAACGAATGGCCTTCATTCGTCTTCATTACAATACATAATAAAATGGTTTATCGAATGCTCATTCACTATACCCCATTCGTCAACATTCTATGAAGAATTAGAACATATCAATAACGCTTAAGGTCCATTCGTTAAACATTCTTAACGAATGGACACATATAACAACTTAACTATCATTCGTTAAACAAACTTAACGAGTGAGCACATATAACTTAGTGAATGGACTTGTAATTACCAAAGTACCCTTATATTAAAATAATAATAAATACAAACGATTACAAAGCCTCGAGATGACCAAAACTATGCACTAACAAACACCCCTTTACTTTTGCTCTTTGTCTTTAAATTACTTGAACTTCTTTGTCTTCCAATCACGACAATTATGAATCCCGAACGCGTGACATACACGAACAACACTTTGGAGTTGCATAGCTCGATCATAGTCTTCTTGTCTTGCAAACAAAATCTTGTTTTTGAACAAAATATCGTTGTCGGTCTTTGATAAATTAACAAGCCACATAGGATTTATGACTCGTATAAAGTTAGTGTGCAGACCTTTACCAAAAATGATGACTACCTCACCCGTTCCGTTGATGTAGTACCACTGATTAAATGAAATATGAAGATCTTGCAGAAAGGTCTTCACCGGTACTCGTTTTATAGTCTTTTGCGGCTTGCACTTCAACACGAGCTTTCTCCAACCATTTTAAGGATTAATTTCATCAATGTATTTCCTGGTTGGTACATGCGGCTTAAAAAATTTAAACTCGTGGTTGACCTAAATGGAAGATGTTGGTGACACCATCCTGCTAATTGATTTCCACCACGCTTAATGAATGGCCGATTGGCGAGCGTCCGCACATCCCACCTCGGCAGTGAGAGAACGTCAGTAATATATTGAAAGTACTGAACATCGTTCTCCCACTTGATAATACATACCCTCAACTTCGAATCATATAACCATGAGAGAATGTCACTTTTGACAGTTTGCATGACCTTGAATGTTGTCTTCTGATTCGCTTTGGCGCATGCACTGACATCCAGCTTGTGCTCTTAATAAACATACCGATAAGCTTCAATAATCTTTGAAGTCGAGAATTTTTTGTGATCACCAAACCAACCCTCAACATCAGGATCCAATGAACTTGACCCCTTTGCTGATGCTTTAACCTCTTCTTGGTTGTCTTCTCAAGATGATCTTTGGCGGCCTTGAAACGTTCTTCAGTAAATAGCAGAACACCCTGATCAACATTTGAATGTGTATAAAGATTAGGGTACTCCTCTGTCGTTACATCCTGAATCTCAATCTCCTCGTCCCCATAAATAAATGACGTATTCCCATGTGGAATACTCATATCAAGCAGGACTTCCTCATCGTTAATGACCTCAACATCTTCCTCAGTCTCCAATGCATCCAACTCTTCGTCATTTAACCCAACAACAAAGATATTTGATCACGAGTCAGGCATAATCAACAAACTCACCCTCCTCGATCTCTTCAGGATTGGCAGTACTCATCACCACACCTTTCTTGTAATTCATAAACATTATGGTGTTGGCTTTGATCGACTCCATTGGCGTGACATTTGAAGTATCTTGATATACCATCATTTGACGATCATCACCCGCACCACTGCCACTACTAGTACCTGCGGCAGATGAACCGTGAGCTTGTGTCAACTCACTACCACTTGCATCAGTGGCATCAGGATCCTTATCTTCAGCATCGTTCTTCAATTTCTTTAATGCATCGTCTTTAAAGGTTAATTGAATAATAAGGTACTCATGTTCTTTGATTCTCTCCCCATGAGACGTAACAATTTCATGCAGCTCCTTCGTCTCCTTTTGGCAGTACGATATATAACTCATCAGTCGACGTTATTTCATCAACATATGATCCTGTTGTTGACGATCAGCTGCCATCTGATTCTCGTATAAATGAATCAAGTTGATTAGCATATCCATCTGCTGAGCATGCAGCAAGACATGAAAATTTGGTGGAACAGGCAGCACCGGGCCTTGCGGATGAGTAACTCTCATAAATGATAAGGCCAAAGGTTGTATTGCCATCGTTGTAGTAGTAAGAGACATTACTATCGATGTCACTGGAGGTGTAGGTAAAGGAGATAGCGCCGATTGTGGAATCGAGCCAAATCTCAGATCTGATGACGTCGTCATAGTAAGAGTGATTGTCGGGGGGTTATCATTAAATGATAACACCGGCCTTTGTTGCACAGATGACCTTGGCCTCTGTGGACCTATCTCCACACCCGATCCATGTGTAATATGACGCTTAGGCGGTTGGTCTGTTAGCTTTTCCTTGCCCTTGCGTTTTGGTTGAGCAGCACATAAGCTAGCTGCCTCAATCTCAGCACGTCGTCCATCACCCCCCATTTCCCCGTCTCCATCGTTTCCATCATCATCACCACCAATGTTCCCACCTGTCCCCTCTTCATGTTCAAAATCCGAGTCGTCACGGATGCAACGATCATCAGAAGGACATTCGTAATTAGGATTCATCAAATGACCAATTAGACGTTTGGTCCTTGGATGATCCTCAGGAGACTGTTGCCGATAATTCTTCATCCTTTTGATTGTATCGGCTGTCATGTGATCAAGCTTCAACACATCGTCCTTCAATGTCGGATCGATTACAAGATCAGAAATCAGATCTTGTATAATTAGCTGAACGAACCGCGGATACATCCAAAACCTGATGCGACGATTCTTAACCAGACAATTCTCCTTCAAATGGTAGAAGATGAGCTCAGAGAAATTGAATGGTTTGTTCAATATAAGAGCAACAAATGCGGATTGAGGCATTATCCGACATTCGTCATAACCACCCTTTCTCCCCCAAGGCAGTGGATCAAGATGTGTAATAAGTACCTGTATGGGGCACACAAGTACGCCTTGTTGTATTTGGAGCGATCCAGGTCTCCTGTATAGAACAATCTCTAAATAACCCACTGATCAGCGCCTTATCGAACTCACATGGAATGTCCATGTTATCAGTAAACCTCAGCACCCGACGTATCACACCAGGAGTGATTGTGATTGTCGTCTTGTTAATCTCCACAACGATGTGGTTTTCCGACTCCACATACTTAGCCGAATCCCAAAAAGGACATATCACGCTAAAATGTATAGGGACATTAGCAG
The DNA here is from genome assembly GCF_021521415.1 of Bidens hawaiensis. Classification (NCBI taxonomy): domain Eukaryota; kingdom Viridiplantae; phylum Streptophyta; class Magnoliopsida; order Asterales; family Asteraceae; genus Bidens; species Bidens hawaiensis. The sequence continues at coordinate 86,848 of NW_027500522.1, forward strand.
TTATGGCATGGTAGATCCAGGATCAGCGTAAAAATGCAATAATTTCTCCAAACACGTCCTAATCAACAAAGTTCTCCTGTACGAACGCACAAATATTGTGCTTCTTGTCATAGGCTAACTCAAGAGCAACCTGAGCTTGTTATTGTTGTGCTGGAGGTTGTACTTGCTGAGAAGCAACTTGTGGTTCAACAACTGGAGCCACGTGATCCTCTTGAATATTCTGTTGTGCTGGAGCATCTGGAATAATTTCTTCAGCCATTGATGTAATCACAAAACCCGATAATTATTAAAACCGAACTTAATTAAATTAAAAAACAAATTCTCATTAAATACTTAATGAAAACTTCATTCTGATTAAATATCATTTGCTAACACATTCGTTATAATGAATTGCTTCATTCGTTATGACGAATGGAAATATTCATTAGATCACAAATACGAATGAGTGAATAACGAATATATATACGAACGAATGAGTTCATTCGTGGAATATGTAAGACGAATGAGAGATTCATTCGTTACAGTTTCACACGAATATGACTAATTCGTTATTGAGGTTCAACGTATGTTTTAATTCGTATCCATTAGACACGAATGATCAGCCATTCGTTAATTATAATCAATAAGTACCAATAACTATCTAAGTTTGACTATCCAGAGTCAAGTTCAAAACTGAAAGTTCATGAACAGTTAACATGCACCCAGATTTCAATTAAATCATTAACGACGATGAATCTATACACAAGTTATATCAATAAACTCGGAATGACATCATTGATAAACCCCAATCAACAAACACATCAATTTAGCATGTTCAAGGTGTTCATTGATTCATAAATGATCCCGATTGATAAATCGATTAATTAACCCATCAAACATGGATGAAATTTGACGAAAATCATCATTTTAGAATATGAATGACGAATGTGGTCATACGTTATCAGTGTAGCGGAAGCGAATGAGGTTAATGAATAAGCTTATTCGTTATACATTTAAAATATGAATGACCATCATTCGTTATCTTAATAACAACAAATGGATTCTATTCGTTATACTTAAAATAACAAATAGAATTTTGAATAATAAATTAAAAAAATCATTTTCAGTATCTAAGTATTAAATAATGCATCGAAACCCGTGTCACGGTTAATTTTACCTTAAGATTCTTACCATTCGGGGTAAGATGCAACACCTTAACGGGTTTTACCAATTGTTGAAACACGTAAGTTAAACGAATTAACTTAAACTGCTTAACTTAAAAAAATTAAATAAACGAATTAAATAAAAACGTGGAAAAATCTTTTTGGTATTTTCTTTTTCAAAATATTACCCTTTAGCTCGAAAACCGAAAACAAAGCACAAATCAAAATAAAAACAAAATATTTTTGGATTTTGTATATTTTCGAATTAAAAACAATTAAAAACAAGAACGATAAGAAATCTATTTTATGAAAGCAGTACATATTTTTGGGAGTTGAGCAGAGAATCATATTGACCAAATCGCCTTTCACCGCAGTTTTATATTTCAGCGTTATTATGACTGGCGTTAAGTCGGTCATTGATATTTTTGTCCACTTAAATCTTAGAACAAACTTTCAAGAATTTTTGTGATATGAATTAGGTTCAATTAAAGCACAAATTATCAGAAACTATCATCCTCTAATCTTGATTCAGGCTTAATTTGACTTTTACCGTGTCACCCTAACTAGACTTAAACCATTATGCCTGAAGATGGTATATTAATTTGAATAAGAAATCTAAGCTCATAATCTCCACTATAAGGTATACCTCCGTTATCAAGCAACACACCAAGATTCCTTTACTATGTGTGAGTATGCACGAGTTCATCTGTTGGCTTACAGACATTGTATCCCTGGGGTCCATTTCTTACTGGTATTAAGACGCACACAAGGGAGGAACAATGTATGACTCACAGCAGATATTGATCAAGTCAGTAACGAGTTCGTACGAAGTATTGAAGTGATCAAGTTTATTGACTTTGGGTTTGCTCTAAAAGCTTTTGAAATATTCAGATTATGAATATCTAGACAATAAACCGCATAAAGACTCACATTGTCTTGAACCCATATGCATCCCATCAATACAGGATTTGAGGTCATAAGACCATACACCATTGAATGTTAACCATAAACTAGACGCATTTTATTTAGAATTTTATTTTTGGTGATCAAACAGACATAAGGCTTGAGTATTAAAGGTTATTACATTTCTACCTTCATTACCGAGACTTTTGGAAGAGACTAACACCTCTTTCAATTTGGCAATTCTTTATGTTTATATCACGTACTTTACCTTAATGGTTTGTTTAAGACATATCAATACACTAATGTAGTTAAGCACTCAGTCTTTTAAGCTTATTTCTTTCTGGATATGAGACTAGATGAATAATGTACTATCATCTTCTCTTTTTGCTTCAAAACTCAATTTTGAGGAGCATTTTTTTAATGTTTTTTTTATGTTTTTTTATGTTTTTTTTTTTGAAATATTTGAATGTTTTTTATTTTTCTTTATACAAACTGAAATCACAATATTTTTGTATTTCTCCCCTTTCACCCCCAAAAACCAATATATTAAAATAACCAAAATAAAATAAAATAAAAGTTGTACAAACTAAAAATTGATTGTCCGAGCTTAAGGGTATCCAGCAAGAGTTTTCAATCCGTTTAAACCAAGCAAAAAGTTAAATCAAGTTTTATTAAAGGCTTTGGTAAACAGACCAGCTTTTTGAAAATCCGTGTGCTCCTTCCCCAGATCAATTAATTTCTTTTCAAAAATCAATTAATTTCTTTTCAAAACAACCACGGATAAAATGATGTCGAATTTCGATATACTTCGTCTTAGAGTGGTGCACTGGGTTCTCCGTGATACAAATTGCAGCTGAGTTATCAATAAATGTGGGAGTCGTAAGAAACTTCAAATCGTAATCCCGCAAATGTTGTTGGATCCAAAGAACCTGTGAACAGCAACTCGAGGCTGCCACATACTCTGCTTCTGTGGTTGAAGTGGGAGACTGTTGTCTACTTCTTACACTGCCAGGAAACAAGCCAGCTTCTTAAAAATTGACAACCTGCCGTAGTTGACATGAAGTTGATCTTGCATCCTTCATAGTCTGAATCGGACAACGTAGTGAGATCAAAGCTATCATCCTTGGGACACCATAACGGGTGTCAGGATTCCCCCTCGGATAGTGAAGTATACGTTTAACCACCGCCAGATGAGTCACTAGGGACTCAATTGGTACCTGGCACATAAACAAACAGCAAACACGATATCCGGACGAGAAGCAGTTAGATAAATTAAAGAACCTATCATAGCTCGGTGTATGGTAGGATCAACGGTATCCTCCAATTCGTTCGGTGACAAATTATGACCCACGGGTAGAGGTGTCGAAGGGAATTTTCCGGTAGTTATCTTGAATCGGCTCAAGATGTCATTCACATATTTCGTCTGATGTATGAAACTCCCAGTGTCAGAGTGATGAACCTGCAACCCTAAGAAGAAATTCATCTCCCTCATTGAGCTCATTTCGAATTTTTCCTGCATTGATCTCTCAAATTCCTTACACAGCTTGTCGTTTGTAGAACCAAATATGATGTCATCGACATATATATGGACGAGGAGCAAATCTTCTCCGACTGTCTTCTAAAAGAGAGAACAATCCACAATTCCTCTTTGGAAGCCACTGTCCGTCAGGTGGTCAGCAAGCGTGCCATACCAAGCTCTCGGGGCTTGGTGAAGACGATAAAGAGCCAAGTTTAAATGATAAACACGGTCAGGATAGTCCGGATGTTCAAACCAGGAGGCTGTTCCACGAACACCTATTCATGAAGTTCCCCATTGAGAAAAGCACTCCTAACGTCCTTTTGATAAACTTTAATGTTTTTGAAAGCTGCATAGGCCAAAAATATTCGTCTAGCTTCCAGTGTTGCAACAAGAGCATATACTTTCCGTGTAATCTACGCCTTCTTGCTGGTGAAATCCATGCACAACCAAACGTGCTTTATTTCTGATGATGACCCCACGATCATCCTTTTACATTTGAAGACCCATTTGGTCGGAATAGGCTTCTTAACTCTATCAGGCTTATCAATAACACCCAGTCGATGAAACTGTTCCAACTCTTCTTGCGGTTCCATTTGAGAAAGAAAGCAAGTGTATTTTGTGATATTCATGATTCCGGATGAATGCATTTAGGAATACCACACAATACATGTCACACCCCAACTTAGGGCCTAGGCGTGTGACCAATAGTTGGTACCTGTTTTGTATATATAATATATTCCAAAAGACAGGAATAAAACACCTGTTAGTTTCTTACAAAAGAGTTGAAGTTAAAAACCATAATTTACAATATTTTAATATTAAAACTTCATGAGCCATCAGATCGTCTAACGGCTAAACTCCAACTCCAAACGTTTACTCTTGGTTACATGTAAAAGAGTTTATAAAATACGTCAGCAACACATGCTGGTGAACATGCTGACGCTACACCTTATCGCCCACTTGAAATTCCAACGGCTTACGACGTAAATCAGCATAACTCCTTTATCGATCTCTAGCCGTCTTAAGTCGCTCACGGATTTGTAACACTTTATCAGTGGTTTCTTGGACTATTTCGGGTCCAGACATTAGGTTATTTCCTATTTCAGACCAACATACCGCGTTCTACATTTTCGTCCATACAAAGCTTCGAACGGCGCGGTTTTAATACTTGTGTGATAACTATTGTTATACGAGAATTCCATTAGGGTAAGATGATCATCCCAACTTCCTCCTAAGTTGATCACCTAAGCTCGGATCATATCTTCAAGCGTTTGAATTGTTCTTTCACCCTGCCCATCAGTTTGAGAATGATAAGCAGTGCTAAGATTTAACTGAGTTCCTAACGCTTTTTGGAAACTATACCAAAAGTGAGATGTAAAGCTACTATATCGATCGGATATGATAGATAATGGCACACCATGTAATGATACGATGTTGTTTACATATATTCGTGCCAATCTATCCATAGAGTAAGACTCGTTGATTAGTAAGAAATGAGCAGATTTGGTTAACCTATCAATGATTCCCATATTGCATTATGTTGACGAGTAGTCTTTATAAGTTTTGTTATGAAGTCCATGGTTATCATTTCCCATTTCCAAACGGGAAGTTTGGGTTGCTGAAGCAAACCCGAAGGCTTTTGGTGCTCCATTTTACTTGTAACCAGGTTAGGTATTTGGCTACATGCAGGGCAATGTCTTTCTTCATTCCATTCCACCAATAGTTAGGCTTGAGATTTTGATACATTTTGTCACTATCACTACCGGGATGCACCATGTATTTGGATTTATGGGCTTCACTCATTATCTTTTTACGTAATCTGTGACATCCGGCATTTTTAGGTTAACTCTGTTAACTAAACCCAGTTAAATCCTGTTGACTATGTCTATAAACTCAGTTAGTTCTGTTAACTATGAGTATGAACTCTTGTACATGTGATGTCATGTATACGTATATTTAAGTCAACGTGTCATTGGTGACTTAAACAAGGATAAGTGACTAATTATAACTAGGATAATAAACTCGTCTTGCATGTTATAATAAACATGTCATATAACATGTATGATAAGTATAATGTGCTATGTGATTAATACGTTATATTATGGTTATTACATGATGATGTGATTGTAAGTAAGCTAAATGATTAAATAGGTTATATTGTATGTCATGTAACATGTTTATTATTTAAATGGAACCTTAGTTTATGTTACATAGGAAATGTTTATTAAATTATGTACCATGTCACAAATAAATAAATAAAAGATAACCTAAGTAATTTTATTCATTAAATCAATCATAAAGGGTTGTTAATAACAAGGAGGTTACAACTATTGGATGCCAACACCTTTTCCTTTCCCTTTTCCTCTCTCTTTGGCCGTGATACTCACACACACACACACATACTCTCATTTTCTTTCATACAAACAATCATTTTCAAGTATCATCTTCAAAACAAACAAGTTGGTGATTATTAGTAAACAAGGGTTTAAGCATTTGATCAAGCAAAGTGAGTAGATTATTATGTTTATATGTTTCTTTTTCTTTTAATTCATATGAACCTTGTATCCAAATGGTTGGATCATGAAACGGGATGATCAAAGTTTGACTCAAGTCAAAAAGATTAGTATGTGTCTTGGTTAGTATTGTTGAGTCTTTTATAAATACATGTGTTTTTACTTTTCTTAGGAAATCAAATGGATAAAAATAAGACATGAAATTTGATTTAGCAAGAATGTTTCTTGATGATTTTGAATCATAAGGATATAAAAGTTGTGTTTTGTAGTGGATTGTGCCTAAAACTGCTTGCTGACAGACTTGGTGTCTCGGATTGTATTGTGAATAAATTGATGATATGTTTGATATTTTGATCGATTTTTGATTCTATGAACATGTACTTTGAATCTAGTTTTCAGAAAGTCCGAAATCTTAATTTTTGGACACTGTTTGAATACTTTTTATTAATTTACAAAATCAAGATGCAAATCTAAATTAGAGAAAATAATTCTGAGTTGAGTTGTAAATTTCATAAATTGATGATAAAAATAGATATTGATATAATTCTACTTCTAGGATGTTGTAAATTGAATTAGGAATCTAGTCCAATTGGTCTTGCATCAATTGGACAAAAATGGAATTTTTGACAAATTTTTGATTACTGCTGTGTTGTTGTAGAAATATAAATCATGTTGTTGTAGTATATGAATATTCTGGACGAATTGGTAAATCCAAAAATTGTGAGAAAAATATATGTTGAAACTAATACTGATGTGTACATGTGTGATTTATTTGGTAATTTAATTGTGAGTTTTGATTGATGAGAAAAATCGGTTTAGGTGGTAACAATTGTTAAAGGTGATAAAGGTGTTGGTTGAATTGAGATAAATGCAAATTGTGATATGTTAGTTGTGGTAAATTAGAACTTTGACTTTTTAAGTCAACTTAGAACTAGTTGACTAAATAGTTAGTCTTGCTTGTGATGTTGTGAAAGTGTATTGATCATAGAATTGCAAGGAATATGGCTAAGTGTGTATACTTGATGATTGATTAAGTGTGACTAGAATTATAAGGTAAACATTCTAAGTCCAACCTTTTAGTCAAAGGTCAATATTTTAGTCAAAGGTTAATATTTTAGTCAAAGGTCAAAACTTTAGTCAAAGTCAACTTTAGTCAAAGTCAACAAAAGTCAAACTTTGGTCAAAAGTCTTTTTAAAAACAATGGGAGATTGTTGGATACTAGTGGTTCTAGGAACCATCCCACAAGTTACTTACGTACTTGCATTTTTAGGGTCTTAGCACGTGACGCATTTACTTCGGTCGGATTTGTGTAATACCCGAAGCACCAACAAGGTGAGTTTACGGCCCCACTTTTATACCTTTCCTTTGGGGGAGGAAACATGCAAAACTGTTTTACTTTACTTGCTCTAAATCTTTACACAACCGTTTGGTTTCTTATAACGTAGTGTTTCTTTGCCATGGAAAGTCCTCACGAACATCGGACCGTTAACTAAGGTTAACTAGGATGGTAAATTTAAATAGTACTATTGGGTTTGACAAACCCCACCCTGCATTATTCTCGACTGGAGGTCGAACGGGGTGTAACTTTGACCAAACATTGTTAAGTTTTGGCAATACTTGACTTGAGGCAATAACTAGTCAGCTTCGGTCGTGATGGAAACATAACACTATGCGGCAACGAGTTAACTATGTGTAGTTAACCATGGGCCACTTTTATTTATAAATGTTTATGAACTGATAGAGCATAACTTACTTTGAAAACCTGTGAACTCACCAACCATATGTGTTGACTCTTTTTAGCATGTTTTCCTCAGGTCACTAGCAAGCACTTGAATTAGGATAACATTGCATGCATGGACTCGCATTGGTTTAAGTTTGAAAACATTTATTTGATATTGGTTTTGCGCTTGTAGCGCCATGAATTATTTAAACTTGTTTGGGAGATGGCTCCCGCACTTTGTTTAGCTTCCGCACTAGCACTTAAGTACTCTGAACATTTTATTTTGATTTGTTAAAACTTTTAAGACCATGTAGATGTCGTTTGGTGTGATTAATGTGTTCGGATCCTGGTATGTCACCCGCCTTACGGTAAAACTCCGTTAGTGGAAATTTGGGGGTGTGACATAATCCTCCAATGATAGGTAGCCAAATCCTGTTTCCAAGTCTGAGTATACCATCATCACCTTTGACTAACGAGTCAATGGTGCCATTACGACTTTCTTCAGAGGTGTTGTTTTCTTCAATGGCTTTCTCTTGAGGTTTCTTAATTTGCTCGATTAGATCTATTTGAAGTTCTAATCTTAAAGCTCGAACTCTTTTGGGTTTCTCATGTTCTTTTCGACTTAACGCGTCAGCCACCACATTTGCTTTACCTTCATGCTAAATGATTTCACAAACATAATCTTTTCAGGTTTACATCCATCGTATTTGACGCATGTTAAGTTCTTATGATCAAAGATATGCCTTAAACTCTTATGATCAATGTACATGATAAATCTAACTCCATAGAGATAGTGCCTCCATAGTTATAAGGCGAAAATTATGGCACCTACGTGAGTTGTAATTCTTTTAATTGACGAGAAGCATACGCTATAACTTTATTTCTTTGCATTAATACACAACCCAAACCTGAATGGGATACGTCACTAAATACAACAAAATCTTTCATACCTTTGGGCAAGGCCAGTATAGGTGCGTTAGTAAGCTTTTGTTTGAGCAAGTCAAATGCTTCTTGTTTTTTAGTTCCCCATTCATCTTGACGTTCTTCCGAGTTAACGAGGTTAAGGGAACAACTATACGTGAGAAATTTTCAATGAATCTTCGATAGTATCCTGCCAAACCTAAGAAACTTCGGATTTCGGTCGGTGATTTTGGAATTTCCCACTTAGCTAGCGCTTCAATTTTCGCAGGGTCTACTTCAATTCCTTCAGCATTAACCACGTGACCAAGAAATTGTACTTCATGAAGCCAGAATTCGCACTTTGAAAACTTAGCGTACAATTTCTCATTCCTAAGTATTTCAAGTAAGATCCTAAGATGCACTTTGTGATCTTTTTCTGATTTAGAATAAATGAGTATATCGTCAATTAATAAAATTACAAAATTATCAAAATATGGTTTGCAAATTATGTTCATCATATTCATAAAAGCGGATGGGGCATTAGCGAGTCCCGGTGAACTCATAATGTCCATACCTTGTGCGAAATACCGTCTTCGGAATGTCTTCTTCTTGAACCTTCAATTGATGATACCCTTAACGTAAGTCTATTTTATAAAAGTAGCTCGCTCCTTGAATTGATCGAATAGGTCGTCAGTTCTTGGTAGCGGATATCGATTCTTAATAGTTACTTTGTTCAAGGCTCTATAATTAATACACATTATCATGGATCCGTCTTTCTTCTTGACAAATAATATCGGGGCTCTCCAAGATGATGAACTTGGACGAATAAATCCATTTTCCAGTAGTTCATCAAATTGTTTCTTCAACTCCTTCATTTCCGTCGGAGCTAAGCGATATGGAGCTTTGGCTATTGGCGCAGTTCCAGGCATTAAGTCTATTCTAAAATCGACTTCACGGTTAGGTGGAATACCTGGTAACTCATCGGGAAAGACGTCTGAAAATTCGGCAACTATAGGTACATCTTTTATCTCTTTTGGTTTTGGCTCTTCGGTAACATATGCCATAAATGCTAGGTGGTGGAACACATTTATACCCTATGCCATGCTCATTATACCCAAACATACTTTCGCTAGTTTCATCATCAACTCTAGATGGTTTAGGGAGAATGTTATCAAGTATATATGAAGCAAACTTATAACTTTTAAATTTTAAGTCAACCCTCTCGGTTTCAATTTTAACCTCTAACAATTCTTTTTTGAGGGTGGCATTGTCATCAATATGTTTGTTGTTGGTTATTTGCTTATCCTCTACAGTGTGTTTTAGCATTAAAATGGTTTTCTCATCTTGTTGAATTTTAGCCCATAAATGTTTTTCACACTTTTGAAGCTTATCATAAGCTTCTTTTACACGTTTAAAATTATTGAATAATGTGTCATAGTGTGACGATTAAATTGTATACTCAACCTTTTTCTCTTCACATTCCTCACAAGGTAATTCATACTTTTCATTAACAATCACCTTAGTTTCATAAAGTACCTGATTAGTCAGTAGTGCATGTTGACTCGGTACTTCAACTTCTTCAGCTATCATTTCTTCGCATGCTTTAGTAGCTTTTGCTTCTTCAACCTTAACTTACTCAGAATCGACATCCTCTCCAAAAGCTCTCTTTCCGTGAGGCATCTCCTCTTCATTGAACCATCCTGCAAAATTTCAAGAATATCAGGTGGAAAAATAGTTTGAAAGATATTAGGAGGAATATGATGGATCTTGTCATATGTGTGTGGCACAAATTCCTCTTATGAATCATCGGAATCCTTATCTATAAATCTTCAATAGTCCCAAAAGTTTTGATGAAGTTAGGATTCTCAGACTCAGCAACAACAACTATCTCAGCTTCAACAGTATTCTCAGTAACAGTAACTTTTTCAAGAACCTCAGATTTCCCAGCGACTTCAACAACCTCACAACCTTCAAAACCTTTTTTCTCCGCAGCTATAATAGCTTCCACAGCAACCAAATCCCCAACATCAACTTCCTCAGCAATATGAACATCACTTTTAGCTTTCACAAGCTCAGCAACATTAGCTTGATTAGATGGTTGTTCCAGTTGAATCCTTCATAAGCTTATGATGCACAACAAGTTTTTATTTGGGATGTAGAGGCTTTGTTTGGCTTCTTGGTGGTGTTGAATGGATCAGTTTGGTTTGGTGAACTTTGGTGATAAATGGCTTGCTTTGTGTAATCTCTTCCAAATGAATTAGAGCCATTACTAGGGACTTCTTGGTTGGTACATTCCCTCTTAAAATGTCCATTATCCATGCACCTAAAGCATCTAACCTTTGACTTGTCAACTCCAAGCTTTGAAGGAGTTCCATGGAGTTAATTTCTCCTAGTAATCTCTTTGTACCTTTGTGCCCTTCTTACAACACTTGTCATACACCATCTTATATCAAGAATTTTCATTTCTTCAGGGTCTATCTGGTCATAATCTTCCTTGGTCATATCACTAATCCTACAAGAAATGAAGCACTCGTAAGAATCAAGAACATAACCCACTAATGGCATATCCTCTTTCACATTGTCATTCAACACTTGGATATTGGGGTGTAGAAGAATAGCTTTGCTGACTTTCAACAAAAGCAGCTCACACATTATCAGCACAGAAAGCAGTTTGAATTTTTGGCCCTTAAGTTGTCAATGGTGGTGAGTTCTTGTAATAGAGACTAATATCTTGTGTAACAGACGAATTCTTCATCTTTTGCTTCTTCCTTAACTCCAGCAAGTCCTTCCAACTTTTCAATGAATCTTGCCAAATTCAGCCTTGCATAAGCAACAAGGATAGATTGTTGTATCATGATACAAGTACCCCATTCCTCGGGTAGTGCATCGGCTAATTGTCAATGTAATCATATTCATGCTACTCTAATTGTCAATGTAATCCTAATCAGGATACTCGGTTCCAAGCCTTTTCATTTCATTGACTAAGTTTCTCTCAATCAGTTGTGCAAAAGTTTCACTATTTACGATCGTTAAGATATGAAACTCCTTTTTCAAAAGAGCCATCTTTCTTTTCCTCATGTCAGAATTACCACCTTTTTTTCAATAGTGCATTCCAATTTGAGTAGCAAGAACCATTATGCCATAGCGGTTGGAAAAACTCGGATTTGATGGATTGTTGAAAGATGTTTAACATCTTTTTCTCTCTGAAGAACACAAATTTATCTTTATCAAGAATTTAAGATAATCGGTAATAAGACCCATTCTCTTTCTTTGGAATGTTATATTCCACCTCAACAGCAATCCACGTGTCATAGTTTAAAGCTTGTATAGAGGTTTCAAACTTGTCTACCCAGGTTGGGTAGTCCACCATCTTAAGAAGCTTTGGTGGTTTTTTGGAGGTGCCCATCTCATTCTCCAAGTTCAAGTTCTGAAGCAGACTAGACGGTTGAGTAACGAAAGTAGTCATGCTGTCCATTTTCTTGAAATCTTCTTAGGCAGCGTATAAATCCTTTGGAGTGTAAGTACTTAGCAATGGGTAACAGCAAAACGCATAAGATATACGCAAGATGATATAGCGTATAAGTGTTCAACAAAGTGTAAGTTCTCAATGCGTAAGTGGGTTACACGAAGAATACTTATACGGTGGATACTTATACGACAATCAAGTCTATTATACGGAAGAAAACTTATGCGCCGGATTTGTCCAAAGTGAATATTTTGACAAAATGTTTGTGAAAATGATGGTTTGAAGATCTGAAACTCTGAAGAACTGATGTAGACTAGTAATAAAACGTCTTGTGAAGTTTTGGTGATGTTTTGACGGTGAAATCTTATGATAGGATGAAATCAAGTTTAAAAAGAAATGAAACTTGTGTTTTTTAAGTAGATAGAGCCCAAATGCTTTGATACCACTTGTAGGAATGTGTGATGACGTGTAGGATTGTAATATAAACTTGTATGACAATATCTACTCTTCTAGGTTATGTCAGAATCCATAACAAAGTGAAATGCACAAGTATTCTCTTTAATTCTACATATAGTATCAATAACAGTCAAAGTACACAAAATATATGTCACTATTACAAGGCTGGTACTTTATAATGACTAACTACCAACATATAAGTCCTAACGCTGTTTATAGACTTCAACAAGAACATATATGACGTTTAAGACTTATTTGGCGCCTAACTTATGCGTCGTCTAAGTACTTATACATTATATAATGGCATATACGCCCAAAACATTACAAAACGCATTCCGACTGTTATCTAGTACATACAACACGCAAGCGATAGACATTTAAGTACTAACAATAAGTGTGGCAGACTAGAACACTTTGCATGGTAATGCAGAACTCAGCCACAGTCTAGCCTCTATCATGCTCAGCATTTAATAACCTATCCAAGTTCACTTCTCCAACCTAATTCACACAACTATACTTCAATAACCATTCCACAACTCATTTTGCTCAAACTTCAATAATGCCTAATACTGGTCCTCAGTATCAATATCATTATTCACCGATGCCTCAACCAATGTAGTAGATGCAATTTGTTCAACCTCCTTTAATGCAACCCATTAACACAAATGTTCAGCCAGCTTCAGTTACCACACCTGGGTCATCTTCATCCAGTCATGATAAATCCAAAATAAGCTTCTTCACACATGAAATTTTTAACTGGAGTAGTCTGCCTGGAGAAATGAGTACTAGAGATCTAGCTCTTGTGTTTATTGATGTAGAATCATGTGAAGAAAGGGAGACGAAGAATGATTTCCGCAATGAAGTCATTCAACTACTGATGACAAGTAAAGTTCCAGCAGATTCACAAACCGCTGATGCAAAAGCAATTCAACCTGCTGTTGATGAGGTCACATCTGAGATTTTTCAAAATTTATGCTCTAATAACCGCATCATTGCATTTTCAAATATTAAACTATAAACTGAATAAACAAGTTGCTGAACTTGCAGTTTCAAAATCCACAAATGTAGAGGGTCAAGTTAAATGAAAAAGAAAATGAGATTTTGAAATTAAAACATGCTTTGTTAGACAAGAATGTATATGCAAAGAATTTACTAAAAAAATACAATGAATGCAACAAAACATTAGAGCAAACTCAAGTAAATTGTGGTAAATGGATTAAATCCAACACAGGATTTCAAATGATCATACAGAACAACCTTAGAATTAAACACCATAACTCCTTTCAAATGTGTTGATGAACATGAGGAAAAGCAATATTTTCAAAACATGTTCCATCATTTGTTGAACCTAATGATGTTCCACTAAAACTTGCTAGTCAAGTTAAAATAGGGAACTGGTATCAAACAATTTATGCATCACAAAAATTCAAATCAATTTCATTTGCAGAATTTGAGTGGTCAAATATCAGTTGTTGATCAAAATCATTTAGAAGTGTCTAAAAACTTGAATGATTCACCCAAATTCTTATTCCAATATGGAATTGGGAAATGGTATCAAAAAACTTATTCACTTAATGGAATTAAAGAGATTACTATCACATCATTAGATGATCAAAAATCAAAAGCTGATCATAGTCCATCAATATTTTCAGATCAACTAATAGTTCACTCAAAAAAACTGATGTTAACTTCACAATAGTTGTTTCAACTCAAACAGCTGATGCATCAAAACCATCAGCAATTTCAAAGAAAAGTTAATTAAACAAATTAGTGGCAATAACACCTTATTGTTCCCAGATCAGTTGTTTCTCAATTCAAGAATAATGCATATGAACTTAATCAAGTTGAACTTCATCCAGCTTCTGTATCAGGTTACAAATCACCATGAAAAGTAGTTGTTGATTGATTGGTTGTGACTAGAAGAAGATATCTACAAATGGATGGTCTAAAGAAACCTTTGTTTCCAAACCCATGTGATTGTATGCAATAAGAACAATCATCTAACTAAGGATCGTATTTTAAAACTTGTTTATAACAAGAAAAGTTGTTGAAACACCTGATGTATTCATCAAAAATTAAAGTTCCACACCCAAAAAGAAAGTTCAGTTTGAAAGTATAGAAACACTTGGTATTATGGCTTTAAAGAACATTCCTTGTTCAAGAAATGTTCAATTATAATATGCTCCAGCAGCAAGAATCTTATCACACACAACTGTCATTCCAAGTAACCCATCAGCAATTTCACAAAGTGTTGAGATCAAGATGCTGATTGAAAACCAAAAATAGTTGATGAATCTTTTAAAGAAACTTCAACTGAAAATTGTTTGCCTTCCTCAAACTTTCACATGCATTGAAAGTTTGTGATATGTGGAGGCTCTAGGCATATAACAGGGAACAAATCTCTTTCTCTGAATTCAATAAACATGGAGGAGGATTTATATCCTTTGGGAATGATGAAAAAGGAAATGTTCTAGGCTCAGGTAAATTGGAAGTAGGTAAGTTGACATTTGATCATGTGAACTAGACAAATTGAAATTCAATTTGTTAAGTGTATCACAAATGTGTGATAAGGGATATGTTGCTTTCTTTACTAAGAAAACATGCAAAATTGTCAATTCCAATTGTGCTATACAAATTGAAAACCTAATTGCAGAAAACACTTTGTTAACTACAAATAGGAGTGGCAATGTTTATGTTGTAGACATATATAAGGATAACAATATTCTATTGCAACATATTTTTTTAGTAGAGCATAAGCTAAAGAAACAGACTTATGGAACCGGAGATTGGTTCATGTTAATTTTCTAACAATCAAACAAGAAACAATTTGTTAGAGGTTTACATGTCGAATAATATGTCTGTGATAAAAACTGTGTTGCATGCTTGAAAGGCAAGCAACACAATGTTTCATACAAATCTATAGAGGAATCTAAAACTACTTGTTGTTTTAATCTCTTGCACAGGGAGCTTTTTGGACAAGTTAAAATACTGAGTCTTGGAAAGAAAGGTATTGTCTTGTGAATGTGGATGATTACTCAAGATTCACTTGTACATTCTTCTTGCACTCAAAGGATGAAACATCATAAAAGATCAAGAACTCCATTGTACAAGTGTAGAAACAATTTGATCTACCACTCAAAATCCTATGACGTGACAATGGAACTGAATTCAAGAATGAGGTGCTAGATACCCTTTGTATCTCCAAAGGCATTATCAAACAATTCAACATTCCAAGGCAGCCTTAGCATAATGGAGTTGTATTGAGGAAGAACATGACACTGATTGAAGTTGCTAAATCCACGCTTGTTGATTCGAGGCTACCTATATATTTTTGGGCTGAAGTAGTTAACACTGCATGATGTTCAAAATAGGATTTTGATAAGTCAAAGACATGTAAAAACAGCCTATGAAATTCTTTAAAAAATTAAACCATTAATATCCCTTTTCAAAGCCTTTGGTGCCCATGCTTTATATTGAACTTGAAAGGTTCAATTTCAGAATTTGCAGCCAATGTGAATTACAGTTATTTTCTAAGATATTCTTCAACTTCTAAAGCTTATAGAGTTTTTAATTCAAGAACAAAAGCTATAGAAGAAACATTAAATGTTAAATTTAATGAAATGTCTGATATGAAAATTGTTGATGATCCTGCTGATTTGTTCAATCTTGATGTCATGAAGTTTTGAACCTAAGATTTATGAAACTACTAATAATAGTGTTCATTCTGACAGGTTAATTTTCTTTGAAGAGTCAAATACAGAAAACAACAGCATTTTCATTCAAACTAGTGAGCATGTATATTTAGTTGATCAGGGAATTCAGAGTTGTGAGACTACTGATACTAAATAACTGCTTCTCAAAATGAATTTTCCCATCTTATATTTAAAGTTCATCAGTTGTTTCTCAAGATAGTTTTTTACCCCCTATGCTCCCATCATTAATAACTGACACCTAATAAGTGGTTTCACCAACAACTACAACATACACTATAAGAGATATTATACTTTATGTATTTTATCTAGCCTATCCTCTAGAACAGATCATTGGTGACTTAGAACGTGATGCTCTTACTAGAAGTCAATAAGCAAATTTCTGCTTCTTTGTTGGGTTTTTATCTCAACTAGAACCAACCAAGTATCAACTTGCTTTAGAGAGAATAGTTGGGTTGAAGCTACGCAAGAGGAACTCATGCAATTCACCAATATGCGTGTTTGGAAATGGGTGTCCAAGACCAGAAGGTGTCACGCCTATTGGCACAAAATTGGTATTCAGGAAAAAGACTGATGAAAGAGGGATTGTCATAAATAACAAGGCAAGGTTAATAGTTCAAGGATATCTTCAAGAAGAAGGAATTAACTGTCACACCCCAACCTACGGTGAAATATGTCAGGCGCAACTGATTGCACAGTAGCTCAAAAGGCACTATTAGTAATAATGATAATAACTAAACAATTTAATTCATGAATTGAAGTACACCACAATACAAACAAAAGAAACAATACATCATACAAATTAGCTTTATATTATATAACCTAGAGTAAACTAAATATCTTCATAAATATCCAAATCTTCAACTATCAAACCTATAGCACGCGTAAATATTAGAGTTCGATAAACATAAAGTTGAGTGAGAAATACACAAGTTTAGATTTATTATTATATTGTAAAACAGGATAATTCGTAAGTGAATATGAATAATTACACTAGTAATGATATATAACAATTACCAAATAAAAATGATATCCCTTTTGGTCTAGCATAAAGTCAGCTTACCGGAGTAATGTTCACATACTAGATGAGGATGAGGTGGGCCAACCCCAAACAATAAAAATAAAGACATAACCATATAGCATGTCATCGATGCGCAATAAATCCATACACACATAATATCAAATTGTGGTTAATGAGATATAAATTTAAATAAAGAAACTTTGATATGTATCAAAAGCATTATAAGGCCTCAATCCCGGTGCCCTACTTTGACGTTGAATTTACTCATAAACACAGTTCTACATATCAGAGTTAATTAAAACCTTTCGCGGAATAAATAAATGTCAATCATTCATTACATAAGTCTTCAAATTTAAACCATATAAAACATTTTTTTAACTTCAAACATTAAAAATTAAGTCTCCAGATGCCAGCTTCTTTATTCATTTTCCATGTGACCCCTCTCAAGCCATCCGTCTCATCCTACTCACCTGCGTGCATACTAAAAGTCAGCTACGCTGAGTGAGTTCTAGTTAATCAGACATTATACAATTCATCACATACATATAACTTACTTAACATGTTCATCTTTCTTTCATATTTAATCTTTCTTTACATATGTATTACGTTTTAAAGAGCCTTTCGCCCTATAACCTCACAGATATTATAAAGGTCTGCCACCCGCCTTCATAAATATTATTAGGGGTCTGCCACCCTCCTCCATAGATATTATTAGGGTCTGGCACCCTTCTTCATAGATATTATTAGGGTCTGCCACCCTTTTACCGTCAATTCATACATACCTTCCTTTTATTTTATATTATTATATACATACTCTTAATCTTTTCTACATCATTCATATATCATACATACATCATGCGTATACATTCACATATCATACATAGATCATACATAAACATTCACGTTGCATACACTTATCTTAACTAATCATATTGAGTATGCACACAGCCCCGAAAATATAACAAGGAAATGGGGCTAGAAACTCACCTGGGTCCGATTCCTTTCAGAGTTAATGGTAACTCCTTTAATTAATTGGGCGCGGCTAATTATATTACAATTACATGTATCAATTAACTAGCCCCCTCCATATCATATTTCTAGGTTATTTTAATCGCTAGCTACGGGGGTCCGGGGGGCAGCGTGTCACACCCCGACCAAAGGATGCGGAACATGCCGGGGTGCAACGGATTGCTCAAGAACGCGATGACACTATTAAAGTGACAATATTTACTCAACTTGTTTATTTCATTCAATAATCACAAATAGAACTTGTTCACAATAAAATACAAACAACTACGTCAACACAACATTTGTTAAAGTATCCTAAAGGTATGATCTAAGTATGAGTCTTCAATCTTCACAAGCAATCAAATAGTAAACCTGTAGCATGCATAAAAATAGATTTGATCAACATGAATGTTGGTGAGCAATACACTGGTTTTGACGTATGTATATAACGAGGAAAAAATCCCAATTCATATATGTAAATCGAATAAAGCAAACAACCATTTTAAATTTGAAGCAAATAATTGTGGCTCCTTTATACTTGGTAACAACCAATATACTCGGAGAATGAGGATCATTTCTAATCGGTAGCAACCGACATGCTCGGATAATGAGGCCTTATTCTATCCGCACTTAAGGTAGGATAGTTAGGGAGCGCATGATCATACTTATTGTGTTCCAACAACAACATAAAAACAAACCCTCATGCACATAATCAAATTGAGGCATAAACAAAGATCGAGCCAGTATTCGTACAAACACATAATGTTGAATTGTGGATTTGATAATGATATCATAAAACAAGTAAGTTTGAATATGGTATGCATGCCACCCCCAAAAAGTATAAAAGCGTATAAAGGGGGAGTGTGATTACTCACATGAAACAAATAACTCGAAGGGTTGTTTGTGATACACCGGGATAATAAGTTCAACAAGTGAGGTCTAGGTTAAAAGGGTTTCGGTTTTTAAGATGGTCTTGAAAGACTTTAAAGTAAAATAAAATTACAAGTTAAATAATTAATCAAAGTTTGAGGTTTAAAATGTAAACAATTGAGAAACTAAAGGTATCGGTTTTTGAAAAGTAAGTTTACTCAAAATCAAGTCTGGGTATTCTATTTCATTAGACTTACTTAATCTATGTTAAGTAACTATGTGGGTATAAATGCAATATTGCAAGTCCCTTTGTTTATAGATAACAAAACGGGATTTACGAGCGTTCGGATTAGTCGGTTTGGGTCTTGAATAATAAGTCAAGTCCAAAGCAGACACTCCAAAGTGATAAATGTTATTAGATAACTCAATAAAACCTAAAGTAAACTTAACCAAGTTTGTAGTTCTATTGAGAAGAACCTTAACGTCCGTTAAGCGAGTGTTCGGTTTTATCGATCCAAACTTGTTATAAAATCAAGTTGGAGCTGACGTGCCAAGTATTTTGAGAAAACAATTAAAATTAGTTTTATAATATAGTTTTAAAGAAAAATGTGATTCGGTGGCCCGAAACACATCTAATGTGTCTTAAACGGATGAACCCGGCTTAGTTCGGTCTTGGTTCGGTCCTTGACTCGGTATAAGACCGAGGATGGTTGCCACATACCCAAACACCATTGAACTATTTAAAATGATTTGGAAACTAAAATTGTTAGGAACTAAACAATAATAATAAGCTTAAACATAATTTAAAGTGTTTACAAAGACATAATAAAGTGTTTAAACAAGAGTTTCGGTTTTGGCTCGGTCCTTGACTCGGAATGAAACCGAGGATGGTTGCCACATACCCAATACCATAGAACTCATTAAATAAGCTTAGAAATGATAATGTTCAAGTTTTGCAAATAATAAGTCAATAATAAAGCATTTAAACGAAAGTTTGGTTTTGGTTCAGTTATCAATTTTGGACAAAACTGAGGCTACCCACTACATACCCAATACCATGGAACTTACAAAAATGAGTTCACAAGCTAAAATAAATAGAATCTAAACAATATTAGTAAGCTTAAACGAATTATATATAAGCAAGGACTATAATCGTCCTCCATGTAGCCTTGCCTTATTGTATCCCACCGCAACCGACCAATGACTGGAAGAAGTGAAAACCGAAGGAAACAAGGGATATATATTATATATATGTTGCAACAACAAGCTTTAAGTAACAAGAATTAGTTATAAACAAAGTTAGCATTAATGTGAAAGATGTAATGGTCTTGTTTATATAGGGAAATAGTAAGGGTTATAATGTTTCTTTTAAGAGTTACATACAATTGGGTATGTTAAAAAGGTCAAACAATGCACAAAACAACAAGGAAAAATGAACTTTTGACTGCAGGCGTGGCTAGCCGCCGCGATGACCAGCCTTGCCACCCTGGCCGCGCGGCGCGACGTGCTAGGTGGGGTCAGGTTTTGTGACACTCGTCAATTTCAGATTAACTCCGTTAATCCAAACTCCGTCAATTCAAACTTAAGATCACTTGAACTATAACGCACATCTCATTACATTTAAACTAGGGTTTTAAATGACGCTTGGCAATCACTACACATGTAGTCTTTCGGGATTGCACCGAAACGCACCCGAGTCGACTCAAACCATTGGTGAACAAACGACAAATATCAAAACAACAAATACTTGATAATTATGTGTTAATTTATATGTTACTTGATAAGTTATGTGTAATACTAAACACAAGAGACAAGAGTTATTGTTTACACTAGAAATTGAATAACTAAAAGTAGAGGGGCCTTTGTGAAACATACTTAATATTATAATATTAATAAAACACTAAACTCCCTCCCCTCCCCTTAATCGATCGGCTCTCTCCCTCTCTTCCCCCCTTGGCTTCCGTCACATCACACACACATACATACAACCTTTTTCAAGTTTTGTTGAAGAATTAAGGTTCTAGTAGGTAATTAACAACTCCTCTATGCATTCTATGTGTTAAATTTTGGTATTGAATGGGTTAATCAAAACCCTAATTCTCGAAAATTGATGATTAAGATGAGTTAGGGTTTGATTATATGCTTGATGATGAATTGCTAATGAAATTGATAACTAGTTGTGTTATTGTTGCTTGTTAATCACTTGTTCTTTGATTTTAAAATTTCAAGAAAAACCCTAACTATGTGTGTAATGTGAAATTG